>NC_091467.1:22423136-22573975 GCF_027789765.1 Dendropsophus ebraccatus
CAGGAACTGTCCAGAGTAGAAGATGTTTTCTATGGGGATTTGCTACTGCTCTGGACAGTTCCCATAGAAAAGCTCTTCTACTCTGGACAGTTCATGACATGGACAGAGGTGGCAGCAGAGAACACTGTGTCAGACTGGAAAGAATACACCCCTTCCTGCAGGACATACAGTAGCTGACAAGTACTTGAAGGCTTGGGCTTTTTTAAACAGAAGTCGTTTACAAACCTTTATATGTTTTTGACACAATTTCTAAGCACCCACGATTTTCTCCTGGACACTCATTTAATATGCTTTGGGTGTAGGGTACTAGTTAGCTGCCTCAGCTGTGATCCCTTTTCTTTAACTATAAACATATATTAATCTGGGGCTTAGTGCTAGCATATAAAACACCTAGCACCAACCCCCTCCTTCTTACTTTAGTACCCACTGGGCACAGGGGTGCAGGGAAGGTACGTGTAGGCCAGAATATAATGGGGGAGGAGGTAATACTAAGCCCTGGATGCCCTCTATTAAACAGCTTCACTACTAAAGTAGTAAAAGAAAAGAACTGTAAAATAATTTTATTATAATAATTCCCCCATTCCCCTCCTTGACAATTAAAAAAACCTCTGATGTAATTGTATGGATACGGGTATCTGAAAAACAAAAACAGAAGAGAATATATTAGTGGGGTGTTCTTCTCTGATGAGCCAGCTGCCATGGCTTGTACATGTGGTGGTGAATTACAGAAGGGAACTCCACTTGCTGAAGATCGTGTCCTCACATGGTGTTTTTTTTTGGTGTTCATGTTTTGCTGATTTACTACTACAAATCTGGGAGCTGATTCTGTGTAAGTTACAGATTTTTTGTGTATGAATGTGGAAAATCCTCAGCACACTGCCCTGTAAATATACCCTATGGGGGACATTTATTAAGTCCAGTGTTTTCTGCGCCGGACTTAAAAATGTCCTCGAAGCTCCGACAGTACGGAGATTTATGTATAGGGGCACTGCCTGTACATACATCCCGTGCGCATCAGTGTGCGCGCCAGGAAACCTATGTCAGCTCAGAGCTGGAGTAGGTTTCCTGACTATTTTCTCGCCCAAAAAATTATAAATTGAGCGGACTCTGAGTAGGTGCCCCCAATCCGCCCCCTTCAAAACCCCACCCCGTCCCTATGGTGTACTGGGCGGAAAATGGCCAGATGCAAATATTTATTTGCAAAACGGCCATTTACAAATGAATTTATTCACATCTGGCCATTTTCCATGATAAATGTCCCCCTTTGAGAGTACTCCTGTTCGGTGCTGCCATATAAAATGTATATGTAGTATACCAGAGCATGGTTCCTGTGGCTGGGCTGAGGATGGCACCTGTCAACAAGTGTTATTATATATTTTAGGAGTTAACATGTTTTATGTGCAACTATTCTGTGTATTTCTCTGTACCAGTAACTGGCAGGCAGAGATGGGTTACATGCTTACACTGCACACCACACAACAGCGCCATCTACTGACCTTAGTGGGAACTGCTTAGGTAGTGTGGTAAGCTTGGAAGTTGCTAGAAGGGGGTGTGGTTATGCAGATAGGCCCCCTTATATAAGGCTGGCTGTTGCAGAGTTTAGCTGAGACAAGCTGAGACAGGAGACAGGAGACAAGAGACCAGTGAGACAAGTGACCAGCTGTAGAGGGAATAACATCACCTCAGGAGATCACCACAGAGAGAGAAGCTGCTGAGGGGAACAAGGAGAAAGATCTTACACAGAGCAGCAAGAGAACAGACAGCTGGAGGTGAGAGAAAGAGAGACTCTGAGAGACAGTTTGTCAGGCGCCCCCTCAGGAAAGGGCCAGCACATATACAGTCAGTGGGAATCCTAAAGACAGACACTCAAGTGGAGAGACTTGGCTGTAAGGGGGTGCCGAGTTAACTTAGCCTCGGCACCCATCTTCCTGACATTCGGGGGGTAGGATTGACTAGGACCCCTGGATCCTCTGGGACCCGAAAGTTGTGGCCTAAGGCCCGGCCCAGTAATTTTGCAGGAAGCTCCCTGGCAGACAGGGAGGGGAGAAGCAGACTCAAGCGCCATTGGGAGAAGTCCACAGGATCACAGTGCTCACCAGCGTCCCACACGTACTGGCAGACCAGGACCTAAGGCAGGTCGTCTCTCTACACACCACCAGGCTCTCACAAGCACAGTAGCTCAGTCAAAGCCGCCAGTAGTCACCACTGTATGCTAAAGGACTGTATACCATCTGCACGTCTAACAGTAAAGGAGTTGTTGTTACACTGCCTCCCTCCTTGTCTCCCTGTTGTCTGGTCCACCTGCACCACACCACCATCAAGGGCCATATTACCAGGCAGCAGTATTTTGGGGTTGGCCCCGGGGGAACTACAAGTCCACACCACCGACCACCTTACACACGGGTGCAGCCCCCCTACAGAAACCGCTGCAGCAGCCACAGAAGAGAGAGAGATACCCGGGAAGCGCTAGAGAGTCCCCCTGTACCTGCAGAAGCCCTCGTGCCCACCTGTGACCGTGACAAGCTCCAGCCATCCTGCAGGTATAGCACACTCTCCCCCTGTAGCCCTCAGTGCATCCCCTCGCAGAGGAGCTCAGCCACACGCTCAGGAGAGACTACCATCACCATCATCCTCTCCTCACTCCCCTCACTCTCTTCCCATTACCCCGGCTCGCTGCAAGTTCTCTTTTGGCGTCACGAACAGGATAGGCTGTGTGCCTGTCACAAAGTACCAACACCTCAGCTGTGAGAAAACTGCCCTCAAGTGTGTGCTAACCGCAAAAGAGGGGGAACCCTGTATCCACAGAGACTTTGACTGTATGCTGCTTATGAGAAAAGACTGCTAAAGTGTTTCTGCTACTGTTTTACTGAACTGTTTCGCCTGAGAGAAACTTTGCTTAAAAGAGGGGGAAGATGGAACCCATATCCCTGCGTGTGGATTTGCAGATGTTCAGCATGGACTTTGCTTTATTGAAAGAGACTTTACAAGCCACCATGTTTGTTTCACTGTGCCACTTTTACTGTGCTCTCAGAGACATTGCCACTATCCTAAAGAAGAAGGATTTGTTTGCTGCGTCACAGTCACAGCGCACCGCCCCTCAAGGGGTTAACTACAGCTCCGCTGAAGCGCGGGAAAGAGTAAGTCCCGCCTCACCTCAGAGCAGCTACGCAGCACCACAACAGCAACGGTCGCCCGCCAAGTCTCCTAGAGGTCTGCACAGACAGCGCTTCCGGAGTCCACTGTGTGCCGCCATCTTGGGTGAGTCCCAGCCTCATAGGAAAAAGAGCGCCTCCGTCCCACACAGGAAGTGGGCGGAGCCTGGACCGCCCGGAAGAGGAGGGGGTTCAGTATCGAGCAGCATGGCGAGCAAGCAGCAACCCGAGACCAGAGTTCCCGCATCCGCCATGTCCGCCAACCCGGACGGCATGCCTGAGCCGCAGCCTGCCCCTCACTCCTCGGAGCAGGTCTGCATTAGTATGCCTCCGGACGCAGCGCTCGAGACAGCCGGGGCGCTGGAGACTCCACCGCGCCAAGTTCCCCTTATACCCTGGGAGGATGGGGCAGCGATACAACCCCGTTTGATGGACGGTCGGCCACCAAGCCCGGAGGAATCCGTGATCCCCAAATGGTGCTTTGGGGACAAAGGCTGCCTGCAGCAGATCCTCACAGAGATCCGGGAAGCCAACACAGTCCAGGGGACCCAGCCCCGACAGCGGCCAAGCACCGACACCGACCAAAAGTATCGGCAGTTCTACCAAGAGAGAGTGGACCGAGAGCGGGAGATCCGCCAGAGGCTGAAGGAGCCCACTGAGAAGGACGCACGCCCCTTACGGCTGCAAGGGACAGTACGTGAGTTCAGCCGGGACCGGGGGTATGGTTTTATTGAGGACAACCACGGGCCCAAGTGGTATTTCGTAAACCGGGCTTCGGTGAAACGCCCTGACCTGCCGGAACACTTACACTCCCTGTTCCCAGGAGAACAGGTGGAGTTTACCCCCATGCTGGGACCCCGAGGGTGGTGGGCAGCGGGTGTCACCAGGGTACCGCCCCCACCTTATAGCGGTTTGGATGAGGACTGGTCAGAAGACCCCCACAGACCCTCCGTAGCCCTCCCTGAGACCCCAGAGGGCCTACGTCTGTTGCCGCTACCGCCCCCAGACTCTGATGGGAGTGCTCCCAGCTCCAAAATGGCTGAACCAGCGCCTTCTCCCCCCTCAGCCCCAGCAATAGCTGCAGAAGCGGCTCCGCCTGCCCCGGTCCCTACTGTCCCAGCTCCAGCGGTACCCACCGTCACCCTAGAGGTACCACCCGCAACTACAGAGGCCACCCTGGTGGTTGCAAAGCCTGTGTCCACGGTAACCTGGTCCACAAGCCCTCCGGGTGTCCGGGACGTCGCCACCACCACCATTGTGGAAGCGAATGCCACCTGGCATATGCACCTAGCCCCAGGAGTGAAGGTGCTCAGTGGTCCCAGCACATCCACCGGAGAGGAGAAAGCAGTGCCTGCAGGGGTCTCGGCTGAGTCCTCCATCCCCACACCATCTGGAGTAGCAGCAGCACAGCTACCAGCGTTTCCGCCACTCCCACCAGGTGAAGAGCGACCACCCTTATCCAGCGCTAAGGGCAGAGCCGCCATCCTGGCTCTCTACAAGTTGCAGCAGCGCTGAGTTCGTCTGAGGTACTGTTTGACCTATTAATGGCAGGAATGCCCTAGTTACCTCAGGAACTACTACAAGTTAACTGTTTATTGCAACGTTTAAGATATGTGCCTGGCATCTGCCATGATCTGAAATATACTTTTATAAAGTTTTATGTGTGCTGCAACGTTCAAGTAAAGTGCCTGGTCTTAGGACCATGAAAGTTTTGCACCAAAGTGCTATTGTTTGGGGGGGTTATGTTTTTGTTGGGGTTTAGTGTGTTAAAAAGAAACACATATGCCATGGACTGCCCACTCCAGTGTTCCACTTTAACTCAGAGACTCTAATGGACGCTACCCAGGTCATGTGCCAAAGAGTTTGTTTGCACTATTACACTGTTATTGCAGCCATGTGTATTGTTTATTCAAAAGAAGCACTCTAATATGGACGCTGTGCTAAGTGCCAATAGAGAGACTTTAAGAGTTCCCTGTTGGGCAGGAGCCCACTATGTTTACAAAATTGTTTGCACTATATTTGCCTATGTGCCTAACCAAACTTTTACACTTTTATACAGGTATGGTGCCTTTTATTTGTGTTTCCAGCTTTCATCCTCGCCCCAGCCCGTCGCCGAGGCCGGCTTATTTTTAGAGGGGGAATTATGTAGTATACCAGAGCATGGTTCCTGTGGCTGGGCTGAGGATGGCACCTGTCAACAAGTGTTATTATATATTTTAGGAGTTAACATGTTTTATGTGCAACTATTCTGTGTATTTCTCTGTACCAGTAACTGGCAGGCAGAGATGGGTTACATGCTTACACTGCACACCACACAACAGCGCCATCTACTGACCTTAGTGGGAACTGCTTAGGTAGTGTGGTAAGCTTGGAAGTTGCTAGAAGGGGGTGTGGTTATGCAGATAGGCCCCCTTATATAAGGCTGGCTGTTGCAGAGTTTAGCTGAGACAAGCTGAGACAGGAGACAGGAGACAAGAGACCAGTGAGACAAGTGACCAGCTGTAGAGGGAATAACATCACCTCAGGAGATCACCACAGAGAGAGAAGCTGCTGAGGGGAACAAGGAGAAAGATCTTACACAGAGCAGCAAGAGAACAGACAGCTGGAGGTGAGAGAAAGAGAGACTCTGAGAGACAGTTTGTCAGGCGCCCCCTCAGGAAAGGGCCAGCACATATACAGTCAGTGGGAATCCTAAAGACAGACACTCAAGTGGAGAGACTTGGCTGTAAGGGGGAGCCGAGTTAACTTAGCCTCGGCACCCATCTTCCTGACATTCGGGGGGTAGGATTGACTAGGACCCCTGGATCCTCTGGGACCCGAAAGTTGTGGCCTAAGGCCCGGCCCAGTAATTTTGCAGGAAGCTCCCTGGCAGACAGGGAGGGGAGAAGCAGACTCAAGCGCCATTGGGAGAAGTCCACAGGATCACAGTGCTCACCAGCGTCCCACACGTACTGGCAGACCAGGACCTAAGGCAGGTCGTCTCTCTACACACCACCAGGCTCTCACAAGCACAGTAGCTCAGTCAAAGCCGCCAGTAGTCACCACTGTATGCTAAAGGACTGTATACCATCTGCACGTCTAACAGTAAAGGAGTTGTTGTTACACTGCCTCCCTCCTTGTCTCCCTGTTGTCGGGTCCACCTGCACCACACCACCATCAAGGGCCATATTACCAGGCAGCAGTATTTTGGGGTTGGCCCCGGGGGAACTACAAGTCCACACCACCGACCACCTTACACACGGGTGCAGCCCCCCTACAGAAACCGCTGCAGCAGCCACAGAAGAGAGAGAGATACCCGGGAAGCGCTAGAGAGTCCCCCTGTACCTGCAGAAGCCCTCGTGCCCACCTGTGACCGTGACAAGCTCCAGCCATCCTGCAGGTATAGCACACTCTCCCCCTGTAGCCCTCAGTGCATCCCCTCGCAGAGGAGCTCAGCCACACGCTCAGGAGAGACTACCATCACCATCATCCTCTCCTCACTCCCCTCACTCTCTTCCCATTACCCCGGCTCGCTGCATATATATGCCTCCAAGAGACATACCACCCTCAGATCCCCAAATGTAATACAGACATGAGACTCCTGAAATATACTCATTACTTTTGGTGGTACGTACTGTATATATTATATTACAGACCTCCATAATGTAATACAAACCCGAGCCCCCTAATGCCCCATAATGCCCCATAATGCCACAAGCCCCATAATGTAATAAAAAATAATAAATAAATGTACTTACTATGTGACCAATGGAGCGGTCACCTGCAAGTTGAAGGGGTTATCCAGCGCTACAAAAACACGGCCACTTTTCCCCCTCTCTTGTCTCCAGTCGAGGTGTGGTTTGCAATTAAGCTCCATTTACTTCAATGGAACTAAATTTGAAACCCCACCCAATCTGGAGACAACAGTAGGGGGAAAAGTGGACGTGTTTTTGTAGCGCTGGATAACCCTTTTAATAGTGAACTTACTACCCATTGAAAGCAATGAGTAGCAAATCCGCAGCATGAAATCCATAGCAAACTCCCTCCATGTAACACTCTGAGGAATTAAACTGTGGGGAGGTGAGGGATCCTGCTGCCTGATCATGGGCACAATGACCACACCCCAGCAAACATCCCAGAAATCTGCTTGAGCTAAACTTTTATGGACCAATACGCTAAGCAGGACAATAGGACAATCAAAACATGTCAGACCTATTTGGATGGAGGTTGTAATTGTAACTATTCATACACATTCTTAGGCCACATTCACATGTTTCGTGCTCTGCATGGAACACGGACGTAGAATGCATGTAACGGACTTCTCCCCCGCCCGGGCAGCATCTGTAATTAGATGCTGGGAGCGGGGGAACTGTATGCATATGCAACGCTCTGTAATGACAGCGCCGCACGGCTGATTCATTACAGAGCGGTGCATATGAATATAGTTCCCCCGCTCCCAGCATCTTATCACAGACGCTGCCCACGCGGGGGAGAAGTCCGTTACATACATTCCACGGCCATGTTCCGTGCAGAACACGGAACGTGTGAATGCGGCCGGGTAAATGGTGGAAATCCTTTCCTGCACTAGACATGGAGAGGTGAAATTTTAAATGGCTAAAACGCTATAGATTTGCTGTGTCAGAGCCTCAGACCTAACCGTGGATGAGGTGAATAGGACCTATTTCGGCGCTGAACGGCTCTTGATAACAGTAGATAAAAGTATCAGTTATTTATTGTAGATAACGGTAACCCATCCGAGGCTGTGACACGAATATACCCATCTGAAGTCTTGGATCCTGTGCCTCAAGATCTTAGACTGAACTTCTGGACCGGCTGCTGCGGCCCCTCTGTCTATCTTCACTGATAGCGCTGCACCCTCCGTACAACACTTAAAGGTGAGCATACCCATTTGTGCTCCCCTTGTCATTACTGTTTTTATGGTATCACCCTATGGCGCCTTTCATCTCTTTTAGATTATTTTATCTATCGTGTTCCATGCAGAACACAGAAGGTGTGAATGCGGCCTTAGGGCCCTATTACACGGAGCAATAATCGGATCTAGCAGATCGGCGCTTGTTTACAGTATTGATCAGGTTGCCATCGGCCCATGTAGTAGCACCATTAGACTACCAGGGTGGTCACGGCTCACCATATGTTACCCACCCAAGAGAACTTTTTAACTCTCTATCTTTATTAATGGTGATATTAAAAGCTCAGCCCAAAATAATTAATAGAAAAGTGTAATAAAGGTCTCCTGGCTAGTGGTACTGTACTAGATTAAGGCTAGTGACTGGTGTATCTGCAATATACATCAGTATGGAGGACCCATAGTTGTAGGGTTAAAAAATACTGTCCCCTCTGGATGTTTCCAGGTCCTATGTCCTAGGTCCTATTACTTCTATAGTAGCAGTGAAAAAAAAACATATAGCACCAATAGCAGCTCTCATATATGCAACCAATCAAATATTGTAAGCCATTCTAAAAGGATGTATTCTTATCCATCATGAGAATGTGATGTCAGCTAATCTCACCAGCCCTGTGAAGGGAGGGTTTAAGGACATATACTCACCCAGAGCAGTGCGCAACAGTTAGAATCCTTCTGCTGACACCTACAATGGAGAAACTCTGTGACTAGAGATGAGTGAACTTACAGTAAGTTGGGCGTAAATGAACCTGATGTCTCGGCCATTGAAAAAGATGGATACAGTCCATGACCTATGACTGTCATCCTTGCCATTTCCAGGCTGCAGACTAAAGCAATCAGTGGCCTCTACCATTCAAAAAGGGCATAATGGTCACATGACCTTGCATATCAGAGACTCCGTACTATTTTTATAGCATATTCCACAATTAATTCATGAAACAGGATTCACAAGAGGGTACTCGGATTTGAACCAGGGACCTCTCGATCTGCAGTCAAATACCCCCTGTGTATTCTCAAAACAATAAACCTTGTCACTTCAAGGGGAGTGTAGCATTACATGTGAGGGACCATATAATGCATAGTTGTTTCAAGATCTATAAAGTAGCTGCAAATGAAATATTTATGTAGTAACTTAGAAATATACAGTCTTTTTAAGTTGTCATAAAAACACAGTTTAATGTCTTACTAGGGCTGGGCGATTAATCGAATTAATTCGATTAATCATCCAGAACGTTGAAATTGATTTGATTTTTTGTGAAATCATTTCGGGCTGCGGTGGCGGAGAGGAGCTGAGAGGAAGGGGGGGTTGCGGTGCGGGCCAGCGGGAGAGCCGTAGAGGGGCGGTGTGGGTGAGCGGGGAGAAGATGCTGGGTGGCCAGGCTGAAGAGGGGCGATGTGGTGTTGGCGGCCTCCAGCCACTGACAGTGCCGCCGCTGACCTGCCCCCGCCCCCTCCACTGAGCGTCCCACTCCCCTCCCGGCCAGACGTGGAGGTCCCGGGTCTGTGGAGGAGGAGGCAGCAGGGACTACAGTAGGTGGTGATCGCGGCGCTGCACGTCCTGGAGCTATACAGCGGGATCGGGGGCTCAGTGCAGACCCCCGTTCCCGCTGTATAGCTCTGTGACCCGCAGCGACGCGATCACCACTTCCACAGACCCGGGACCTCCATATCTGGCCGGGAGGGGAGCGTGTGTGCGGAGGTGAGAGGAGGAGGAGATGTATGTGCCCTCCTGCTCCAATCACCTCCAGCTGCACCAGTCACCCCCCAGTCCCTTAATCCCCTCATTGTTCCCTCAGTGTCCCCCCAGTCCCCTCAGTGTCCCCCCAGTCCCCCAATCCCCCGTGTCCCCCCAATCCCCTCAGTGTCCCCCCAATCCCCTCAGTGTCCCCCCAGTCCCCTCAGTGTCCCCCCCAGTCCCCTCAGTGTCCCCCCAGTCCCCCAATCCCCTCAGTGTCCCCCCAGTCCCCTTAGTGTCCCCCCAGTCCCCTCAGTGTCCCCCCAGTCCCCCAATCTCCTCAGTGTCCCCCCAGTCCCTTCAGTGTCCCCCCAGTCCCCTCAATGTCCCCCAGTCCCCTCAGTGTCCCCCCCAGTCCCCTCAGTGTCCCCCCAGTCCCCTCATTGTCCCCCCAGTCCCCTCAGTGTCCCCCCCAGTCCCCTCAGTGTCCTCCCAGTCCCCTCAGTGTCCCCTTAGTACCCTCAGTGTCCCCCCAGTCCCCCAATCCCCTCAGTGTCCCCCCAATCCCCTCAGTGTCCCCCAGTCCCCTCAGTGTCCCCCCCAGTCCCCTCAGTGTCCCCAATCCCCTCAGTGTCCCCCCCAGTCCCCTCAGTGTCCCCCCCAGTCCCCCAATCCCCTCAGTGTCCCCCCCAGTCCCCTCTGTGTCCCCTCAGTGTCCCCCCAGTCCCCCAATCCCCTCAGTGTCCCCCTCAGTTTCCCCCAGTCCCCTCAGTGTCCCCCCCAGTCCCCTCAGTGTCCCCCAAAGTCCACTCAGTGCCCCCCCAGTCCCCTCAGTGTTCCCCCAGTCCCCTCAGTGTCCCCCCAGTCCCCTCAGTGTCCTCCCAGTCCCCTCAGTGTCCCTCCAGTGTCCCCTCAGTGTCCCCCCAGTGTCCCCTCAGTGTCCCCCCAGTGTCACCTCAGTCCCCCTCAGTTTTACCCCAGTCCTCTTCAGTGTCCCCCCAATCCCCTCAGTGTCCCCTCACAGTCCCCCCAGTCTCCCCTCAGTGTCCCCCCCGTCCCCTTCAGTGTCCCCCCAGTCCCATTCAGTGTCCCCCAGTGTCACCCCAGTCCCCTTCAGTGTCCCCCAGTGTCACCGCAGTCCCCTTCAGTGTCCCCCAGTGTCCCCCCAGTCCCCTTCAGTGTCCCCCAGTGTCACCCCAGTCCCCTTCAGTGTCCCCTAGTGTCCCCTCAGTCCCCTTCAGTGTCCCCCAGTGTCCCCCCAGTCCCCTTCAGTGTCCCCCAGTGTTACCCCAGTCCCCTTTAGTTTTACTCCATTCCCCCTCAGTCTCCCCAGTCACCCCTCATCTATACCTGTACTACTACACCCCTTATCCACTATACCTCCACTACTACACCCTACGTAGATGGAGGCACAAACATGATTTCCTATACTATATGGGGCCTCTGTTACACTGGAAAGCAATACAGTTGTTGTCTGAAATATCAGTAACCCCTTAACGACATCGGGCGTAAGTATACGCCGCCCCAGGGTGGGCTTTAATGCAAACGGGCGTATACTTACGCCCGATGTTTCCCCGATCGCTGTGTGTTCACACACAGCGGTCAGGGAAGATGGCCTGCTATAATGTATAGCAGGCCATCTCTGCTCGTCGGCACGGGGGGTTATTAACCCCTCCCGTGCCGACGATCGCTGCTATATGCTGATCAATACAGATCAGCATATAGCAGCTAAATTCAGCTTTCCAGGTCATCGGTGACCCGGTGACCCGGAAAGCAATGGCGATTGGTGCTGTCCGAGATAGCACCAATCGCCATAAGTGTCCCCACCAAAGATGGCGCCAATGCCACCCCCACGATCGCCGTGATAGGCCGGTCAGTACCGTCCAGCCCATCACGGCGATCATACTGTAAAAACACAGTTTTGCCGGGTTCTGCACCCCTCAGCTAGGTAGCTGAGGGGTGCAGAACAGGTCTGTGTGGTGCAGGTGTACCATACTCACCTGATCTGGGCGTCCGGAGCGAAGATCTGCGGTCCGCGCCGTCCTCGCATCTTCTTCGCTTCACTTCTGGGTTCGGTTGTCCAGCGTCGGAAATCTTCGGAAACGCTCGGGTTCGGCGGGTCTCGGCAATCTCCGGCAGCGTCGCTCTACTGCCCCCTAGCGGCTGATCAGTGAATATCATTCACTGATCAGTTGCTTTGGGTTAAAAAGATTTTATTTTTTTTTTTCCAATTTTTTTTTTTTATTTTTTCGCGCCCTAACGCTGCTTAGTGCTGATCAGCATCGCACATAAGTGCGCCGCTGATCAGCAACTCCTCCATTTTGGCGTAGGGGCGTTTTTCCCCCCTCATATCCTACTGCCACTGTCTGCTGATAAGTGCCGCACATAAGTGCGGCATTTATCAGCAGCTCCTTTCTTTGCGTAGGGATATTTTTTCTTACTGTCAAAAAACACGTAAAAAACACTACATTACACCACACTACATGGAATAAAGTTTTACACTACACCACTACACATTTACATACCCCATATACCAATCCCCGTATAAAGATGGCCCCCAGGGTGTTTTCGGCATCAGAGGCATACGCTATTATTGCCTTAGACACCGAAACAGCCAGTGAGGATGAATGGGGGGATCCTTCGTTCCTCCATTCATCCTCACCGTCCTTATCATCCAGTGACGTGTCTGGGGGTAGCGTAGCGTACGCTGCCCCCCAGACACGTCTTTTCCGCCAGTACCGTCCCAATAAGAGATCACGGTATGGCGTGAAATTCTACAAACTCTGTGAGCGTACCTCAGGGTACTCTTACAGATCCAGGGTACGTGCACACTGCGGAATGGCGAAGGATAACCCTTTGTGCATTCCGCAGCTGGCACTCACCGGCGGACTGATGGAGGAGCACGTCTCCGCCCGTGTCATAGATTCCATTCTATGCACTGGCGGATTCCGTTGTCCGTCCAAAGAATGAACACGTTCATTCTTTGGACAGAGGGCGGAATCCGCCTGTGCATAGAATGGAGTGTGACACGAGAGGAGACGCGCGCCTCCATCAGTCCGCCAGCGGGTGCCAGCTGCGGAATGCACAAAGGGTTATCATTCCACATTGTGCAGGTACCATTACAGTGTATGAAGGAAGGGACACCCGAATCCTGCCCCCAGATGCCCCCCCCCATCCTCGGAGTTAGTGGGGAGATCGTTTGGGAATACTTTTATACGGGGATAACTTTTATACCAGCACCCTCTCTTCTGGTCCCTCGCTGCCCGAGCTGCTGTAGCTTGCGGCACGATCCAAAAATATCAGAGGCAGTAATAAAGCCCTCATATTTAGCAGCCATGGAGCGGACCCAGCGCTTCTGGATATGAAGGACCCTATATCGCACCAGGGCAACATTTTCCAGGTGACGTCCCCTACACTGGAAAACATGAGACCCCAGAAGAAGTGCAGAGTGTGGGGTAACAGGGGGATCAGGAAGGACACCATTTTCCAGTGTGACACCTGTCCTGATCACCCTGGCCTCTGCATACAGCATCGCTTCATTGGAGATCTACATTTTCTAAATTCTGTCCCTTATTCCTATTTCAGGGGTCACGTTGATCCAGGGATTATTCTGATCGCCATTATGGAGTCGGGAAGGAATTTTTCCCCTGTGATGAGGCTACTGTCGTCTGCCTTACGAGGGTTTTTTGCCTTCCTCTGGATCAACACAGGTTGAATTTGATGGACACCTGTCATTTTCAACCTTATAAACTAATAATTGGCCTAATACCCCCAAATAAATTAGAATTGTCCCTTTTCCCCAGCTAAATAGGTATGGCTGCCATTCCCATTAGAGGATGCCATGATGCAATTACAAAGCCTCTGTGCGGCCAGGACAGTAGAAACCCCCGACAAGTGACCCCATTCTGGAAACTACACCCCATAAGGAATCTAACGAGGGGGGCAGTGGGGATATGGCCCCCTGGTGACGGGCACATTTGTGGCGTGAAAATGAAAAAATTAAATTTTTTATTTTCACGGTACATGTTCCACATATGTGCCCGTCACCAGTGGGGTCCATATGCTCACTGTACCCCCTTGTTGGATTCCTTATGGGGTGTAGTTTCCATAATGGGGTCACTTGTGGGGGGTTTCTACTGTCCTGGCAGCACAGGAGCTTTTTAATTGCGACATGGCCTCCATCCTCCATTCCAGCCTCTAAATGGCGCTCTGTCCCTTTGGTGGCTTGCCCTGTGCCCATATGGCACATTATGTCCACATGTGGGGTATTTTCGTACTCAGGGGAAATTACCCTACACGTTTTGTACACCCGCCCTGCATTCCCTCATATAGAATAGCCCCCACTGTGCATCCCCTCTTATAGAATAGCCCCCCTGTGCATCCCCCATACAGAATAGCCCCCCTGTGCATCCCCCATATAGAATAGCCCCCTGTGCATCCTCCCATATAGACTAGCCCCCCGTGCATCCCCCCATATAGACCAGCCCACCTGTGCATCCCCCCATATAGAATAGCCCTCGTGCATCCCCCCATATAGACTAGCCCCCCTGTTCATCCCCCATATAGAACATCTCCCCTTGTGCAGCCCCCATATAGAATAGCCCCCCTGTGCATTCTCCCATATAGAATAGCCCCCTGTGCATCCCCCCATATAGAATAGCCCCCCCCCCTGCATCCCCCCATATAGAATAGCCCCCCCCCCTGGGCATCTTCCCATATAGAATAGCCCCCTGTGCATCCCCCCATATAAAACAGCCCCCCCGTGCATACCCCATATAGAATAACCCCCTGTGCATCCCCCCATATAGAATAGCCCCCTAGTGCATTCTCCAATATAGAATAGCCCCCAGTGCATCCCCCCATAAAGAATAGCCCCCTGTGCATCCCCCCATATAGAATACCCCCCCCCCCCTGCATCCCCCATATAGAATGCCCCCCCCCGTGCATCCCTCCATATAGAATAGCCCCTTTGTGCATCCAAACATATAGAATAGCCCCCCCAGTGCATTCTCCCATATAGAATAGCCCCCCCCCCGGGCATCCCCCCCATATAGAATAGCCTTCCCTGCATCACCCAGTATAGAATAGCCTCCCCTGAACATCCCCTCATATAGAATAGCCCCCCCATGCATCCTCCCATATAGACTAGCCCCCCTGCATCCCCTCTTATAGACTAGCCCCCCCTGTGCATCCCCCCCATATAGACTAGCCTCCCCTGCATCCCCCCATATAGAATAGCCCCCTGTGCATCCCCCCATATAAAATAGCCCCCCTGCATTCCCCCATATAGAATAGCCCCCCTGTGCATCCCCCCATATATAATAGTCCCCTGTGCATCCTCCCATATAGAATAGCCCCCCTGTGCATCCCCCATATAGAATAGCCCCCCTGTGCATCCCCCCATATAGACTACCCCCCCTGCATCCCCCCATATAGAATAGCCCCCCTGTGCATCCCCCGATATAGAATAGCCCCCCTGCATCTCTTATATAGATAAACCCCCCTCTGCATCCCCCCATATAGACTAGCCTCCCCTGCATCCCCCCATATAGAATAGCCCACTGTGCATCCCCCCATATAGAATAGCCCCCCTGTGCATCCCCCCATATAAAATAGCCCCCTCGTGCATCTCCCATATAGAATAGCCCCCACTGCATCCCACAATATAGAATAGCCCCCCTGTGCATCCCCCATGTAGAATAGCCCCCCTGCATCCCCCAATATAGAATAGCCCCCCATGCATCCCCCTATATAGAAAAGCCCCCCCTACATCCCCTATATAGAATAGCGCCCCCCTGTGCAGCCCCCATATATAATAGCCCCCCCTGTGCATCCCCCCCATGTAGAATAGCCCCCCTGTGCATCCCCCCATATAGAATAGCCCCTCCTTTGCATCCCCCATATAGAATAGCCCCCCATGCATCCCCCTCTATAGAATAGCCCCCCATGCATCCCCCATATAGAATAGCCTCACCTGAAGATGCCCTCATATAGAATAGCCCCCCCCGTGCATCCTCCCATATAGACTAGCCCCCCTGCATCCCCTCTTATAGACTAGCCCCCCCTGTGCATCCCCCCATATAGACTAGCCCCCCTGCATCCCCCCATATAGAATAGCCCCCCTGTGCATCCCCCATATAGAATAGCCCCCCTGTGCATCCCCCCATATAGACTACCCTCCCTGCATCCCCCCATATAGAATAGCACCCCTGTGCATCCCCCCATATAGAATAGCCCCCCTGCATCTCTTATATAAATAAACCCCCCTCTGCATCCCCCCATATAGACTAGCCTCCCCTGCATCCCCCCATATATATTAGCCCCCTGTGCATCCCCCCATATAGAATAGCCCCCTCGTGCATCCCCCATATAGAATAGCCTCCACTGCATCCCACAATATAGAATAGCCCCCCTGTGCATCCCCCCATGTAGAATAGCCCCCCTGCATCCCCCAATATAGAATAGCCCCCCATACATCCCCCTATATAGAATAGCCCCCCTACATCCCCTATATAGAATAGCGCCCCCCTGTGCAGCCCCTATATAGAATAGCTCCCCCTGTGCATCCCCCCATGTAGAATAGCCCCCCTGTGCACCCCCCCATATAGAATAGCCCCTCCTTTGCATCCCCATATAGAATAGCCCCCCATGCATCCCCCTATATAGAATAGCCCCCATGCACCCCCCCTATATAGAATAGCCCCCCTGCATCCCCCATATAGAATAGCCTCCCCCGCACCTGCTCCCTGCTGCAGTGCGGCGGTGCTTCTTCTCACAGATCCTCAGCGGTGCGCCAGGGAAGTGACATCAGCCGCTGAGGGCCTAGTGTAGGTTCCTGCAGACGTGCCTGCGAGCAGCATGTCTGCGGCCTCGGGCCGGCCCTGACACCTTCCAGCTACGAAGACCGGCACAGGGGGCACATGCCCCCCCGCCCAGCCTGCCCCTGCTCCGGCCACAAGAGTGACTGGCAGGGCCGGGGGCCAATGGCTTCCTGGCTCTGTCAGTCAGAGCGCGGCCGCTGCAAACTGTGAGTGTTAATTTTGAACGCTCACAGTTAAAGGGGTAGTGCGGCGGTAAAGAATTATTCACAGAATAACACACATTACAAAGTTATACAACTTTGTAATGTATGTTATGTCTGTGAATCACCCCTGTCCCATTTCCCACCCCCCCCCGCCCGTGTACCCGGAAGTGTGTGGTGCATTATACATACCTGATACGTGTCAAGGGCCGTCCACCATTTTGTGCCAAACGTCATCTTTGGACGGACGGCTGAATCCCTGCCGCCGTCCCCCCAGCCGCGTCACAATTGTGCTCAGCCGCGAATGGCTGAGCATAGTTATGCTTAGCCAATCGCGGCTGAGCATCGGATGACGCTGCAGAGAGCGGACGGCATTCGGAACAGACGGAGCTGTTCGCCGGCCGGCCGAAGAAGAAGTTACTGACTGAAGATCGGAGACGGGTGTCGGCACGTGACAGGTAATGTATAGCGCACCACACTTCCGGGTACATGGGTGGGGGTGGTGGGACATGGGGAAGGGGGCCATTCACAGACATAACATACATTACAAAGTTGTATAACTTTGTAATGTGTGTTATTCTGTGAATAATTCTTTACCGCCGCACTACCCCTTTAAAGGGCCAGGGCACCGGCCCTCTGCAGAGGCTGAATGAATAGCGCAGCAGCCGGCTGTGCTATTCTTGCAGCCACTACTGAGGGCCGGTGGACATGGGGGCCAGGACCAGCAGCCCCCGGATTGGTAATCCTGGCAACCCAGCGGGCATTTGCCTTGTTTGCCAGATTACCAATCTGGGCCTGAGAATGTCCCCCTGCACTGCCCCAACATAAAAAACAAAACATTACACTTGCCCAATCCAAGCTTGAAGCCGGTCTTCCTCTCTCCGGCCTGTGAGCAGCCAGGAAGGATCCTCCAGCAGGTGCCATGACGTCACATCACTGCGCTTGCTGGAGAGCTCCCTTTCTGACATCTCAGTAACTGCGGAGGTCGGGGCTGGCGGGAGCTTCACTGAACAGCAAGAGCAAGAGCGGCCAGGAGCTGAGACCGGGGGGGGGGGGGGGACGGACCAGTGCAATGGTGGTGGTGGGGGGGGCGGCATGCTTGGGTCTGGGGTGGGGAGTTTGTCAGGTTAGCTGAGACTGGCGGAGGGGGCGGGGCGGTGTTGCAATCGGGAACTGAGTGGGATGCTGGGGGGGTTGGGAAAAGATGGACAGACAGGGGGAACGGAGGGGGTTTGTACTGCTCCTGGCCGCGCCCTCTAGCTCTCGGCACCCCGTTCGGTAGCCCGGCCCGCACGTTGCAAGAAACGGCCCTGTATAGAGGCAGGGCCAGCCTTAGGGTAGATGGTGCCCTGTGCAAAACTTTATTTGGCGTCTCCTTACCCCCCCCCCCCCCCCCCCGCCTCTGTTGATACCCCCTAATAGTGACATTGACTCATAGGGGGGCATTTATTAAGTCCGACGTTTTTTACGCCGGACTTAAAAATGCCCCCGCAGCTCCGGCGCTACGGAGATTTATGTAGAGGCGAACTGCCTCTACATAAATCCCGTGCGCGCCGCTGCGCACCGCCGAAAACCTACGCCAGCTGAGGACTGGAGTAGGTTTTCGGCATATATTTGGGCAGAACGGATGGTAAATCGCGCGGAATCTGAGTCCGCGCCCTCCGTTCCGCCCACTACACGCCCCCTTTCCGCCCCCCCCTGGCGTACTCGGCGGAAAGTGTCGATTTGCGAATATTTTATTCGCAGATCGGCCATTTGCGTATAAAAAAATACGCAAATCAGCACTTTCCGCCGAAAATCATCCGTTCGCAGGATGATACATGTGGCCCATAGACTATATCTTACAGCCTCCCACCTCTCCAGACAACCTCCACAATAAAACCACAAACAAGATGGGAGGCTGTAGTATTTAGATATGATAGACTAAATCCTACTACAACGAGCGCCACCCCTAAACCCACCGTCCCCCCACCATTATATATGTGACCTTTTCATCACTTTTTGAATTTTTTTCTAGGATGTGATTTCACAAAAAATCTGCAAATTTGGACTTGGCCTTTTTTGCGATTACACAGTTTACTGTGCAAGATCAGAAATGTGATTTTATAGTTCAGACAATAAAACTTTAGCTATCAGGGTATGCTGGGGGCAGTAGTTATGCACTGTTTAGCTATCAGGGTATGCTGGGGGCAGTAGTTATGCACTGTTTAGCTGTTGGGGTATGCTGGGGGCAGTAGTTATGCACTGTTTAGCTGTTGGGGTATGCTGGGGGTAGTAGTTATGCACTGTTTCAGCTGTTAGGGTACGCCCGGGGTAGTAGTTATGCATGGTTTAACCCATGAGGGTATGCTGGAGGCATTAGTCATGCATGGTTTAGCTGTTGGGGTATGCTGGGGGTAGTAGTTATGCACGGTTTAAGCCATGAGGGTATGCTGGGGGCAGTAGTTATGCACTGTTTAGCTGTTGGGGTATGCTGGGGGTAGTAGTTATCCTCTGTTTAGCTGTTGGGGTATGCTGGGGGTAGTAGTTATGCACTGTTTCAGCTGTTAGGGTACGCCCGGGGTAGTAGTTATGCATGGTTTAACCCATGAGGGTATGCTGGGGGCAGTAGTTATGCACTGTTTAGCTGTTGGGGTATGCTGGGGGTAGTAGTTATGCACGGTTTAACCCATGAGGGTATGCTGGGGGCATTAGTCATGCATTGTTTAGCTGTTGGGGTATGCTGGGGGTAGTAGTTATGCACGGTTTAACCCATGAGGGTATGCTGGGGGCATTAGTCATGCATGGTTTAGCTGTTGGGGTATGCTGGGGGTAGAAGTTATGCACGGTTTAAGCCATGAGGGTATGCTGGGGGTAGTAGTTATGCACTGTTTCAGCTGTTAGGGTATGCGCGGGGTAGTAGTTATGCACGGTTTAACCCATGAGGGTATGCTGGGGGCATTAGTCATGCATGGTTTAGCTGTTGGGGTATGCTGGGGGTAGTAGTTATGCACGGTTTAAGCCATGAGGGTATGCTGGGGGCAGTAGTTATGCACTGTTTAGCTGTTGGGGTATGCTGGGGTTAGTAGTTATGCACTGTTTAGCTGTTGGGGTATGCTGGGGGTAGTAGTTATGCACTGTTTCAGCTGTTGGGGTATGCTGGGGGTAGTAGTTATGCAGTAGTCATTATCTAGTGCAGGGACTCATGTGGGTCAGGGGACCTGCACGTTGGACATGAGGCAATATGGTTTGCTCAATTTATATACCAACATCCTGGAGTTGGTTTTTAAATGTAGCTGAGAGGCATTAGTGTCAGCCATAGGTGTGAGGTGCAGCAGCTCCTTTCTCTCCATGTCCGTACTTTACTTTTCTCCCTTTTCAGAGTGGCTAGCACCCCTCCTGGTAAGACCCATGTGACCCCAATTAGCTGTAAGCATCTGTGCACACATGGTAAGTACCTCCCAGTTCTCCCATTCTACCTCCAGTGCAGTGGTGAGTAGTGTTCCTTGGTGGCCGCTTTCTCCGCCACCGGCGCCTGCTGGGTTTAGGGGGGCCCTTGGGGTTTGGTCCTGTGATAGTGGGGTGCAGGGCCATTCTGCGTCCTCTCTTCTCTGCCCATCCAGCTCAACCCAGGCTCCCAGCGCCGATCACATTCCTGCCAGCTGCATACTGTAGCAGTGAGCACCTTACTGTCCTGGGGTCCTGATCGGCTGGGCATCGGCAGCAAGAGAGGGGGCGTGCTGGGCTGGCTGAGGGGGTTGCTCAGGGCCGCCCACTATGCATATTCATGTAAGCATAGTGAGCGGCAATGGAGGGGGCGGCATGGGAGGGGGCGGACTGGGTGGGGCGAGCAAGTGCTCCGGTCCATCGGGTGACGCCCCAAATCCTCCTAAGCCCCTCATTAGCATAGGGGCAATTAGGCTATACTGCAGTCATGATAGAAAGGACTTCTGTGGCATATCAGCAGGTTCATTGGGGAGAACCTGCTGATACGTAAAACTACGGCCGTAGTTCTCGCCGCAGAACTACGGCCGTAGTATTGCGGTGTGTGACATAGCCTATCTTCAATGGGATCCCGGCCGGAGCGTACACACATCGTATACGCTCCGGCAGGGATCTGTGCTGCACCGGAAAAAACTGACAGGTCAGTTTTCTGCGGCCGGAATTCAGTGAATTCCGGCCGCAGAAAGACCTGTCAGCAGGGCCGTCTTACCCATTGGGCAGAGTAGGTGGCTGCCCGGGGGCCCTTGCGTCCTAGGGGGCCCCTGCCCTCTGTGACCTGTATTTTTCGCTTTATAAGACGCACTTATAAAACAAAGTGCATCCTATAAAGCGAAGACGGCTCCCAAGCAGTGCTGAGCACCGCAAGGAAGCCGTCCCGCCCGCCCCCTGTATTGCCCCCTCCGCCTGCCCAGCCCGCTCAGCCCGCCCCTTCTATCGCCGCTCAGCCCGCCCCTTCTATCGCCGCTCAGCTGAGCCGATCAGAAGCCTAGGAAAGTGCAATGAGCAGCACTTTCCTGGGCTTCTGATTGACTCAGCTGAGCGGCGATAGAAGGGGCGGGCGGTCCCGGAACTCACCCGTCCGCCGGCCCCAGCAGCTGATGTCTCCCGGAAGCGCGCTCCCGTCATCCTCCGGCACAGGCAGCGGGGTACAGAGACGCTGCCTGTGTCCTGGATGTGTCGTGCAGCCGGACACTTCCGGCACAAGCAGTCTCTCTGTACCCCGCCGCCTGTGCCCGGAGGATGACGGAAGTGCGCGCTCTGCCGGGAGAGGAGCTGCTGGGGCCGCCGGACAGGTGAGTAACTGGTTTGTTGTTTTGGGGGGCACTGGCTACTATGCGGGGCACTG
The DNA here is from genome assembly GCF_027789765.1 of Dendropsophus ebraccatus. Classification (NCBI taxonomy): domain Eukaryota; kingdom Metazoa; phylum Chordata; class Amphibia; order Anura; family Hylidae; genus Dendropsophus; species Dendropsophus ebraccatus. Next base: position 22,444,716 of record NC_091467.1, read on the forward strand.
GCTACTATGGGGGGCACTGGCGACTATGGGGAGCACTGGCTACTATGGGGGCACTGGCTACTATGGGGGCACTATATGGGGGGATTGGCTACTATGGGGGGCACTATATGGGGCGATTGGCTACTATGGGGGGCACTATATGCAAAGATGTGGGGGATTTGATGTCGGTGGTTGGGGGGGGGGGAATTCACACCTCTGCCCAGGGGCCCATAATGCTGTTAAGACGGCCCTGCCTGTCAGTTCACACAGTGAAGCGAGCGGCCGGAGCTGTGTGCTATGGGAAGCTCTGATGCGAGCGCATGCTGATGCGTCCGCATCAGAGGTCTGCGGCCGGAAAGATCATCCAGCCAGTACTTAAGTACCGGCCAGGATGATCCGGGCTAAGAACGGCCGGATGTTCACGTAATGTGAACATATCCTTAAGGTTGTTGCTAGTTTGGACGGGTGGTGTGCCAGCCAGGGTTTTTAACTTGCCCATGACCTGATTCTGGAACAATTCCATCTCATTGGACCTAATCTGAACAGGGTAGAAGTGTGGATTCCGCACCTGGAAACCATCAAAACGATGGACCACGTCAACCACCTCCCTATCCTGTAATGACACAAGGTCTTGCAAAGCCATTTGCTCAGAAAAACATTTGGTAACATACTCATTTTCAACAACATTAGTTGCGTGCACATTTTTATTTGTATTTTCAACATGTTGCGGGATAAAATGCTTCCTGGCTGTGAGATCTCTAACACATTTGTTGACATCGAGCATTGTGGCAAACAGATTTAGGTCCCGAGTAGGAGAAAAATTGAGACCTTAACATGTTGTTCACTTAAAGTCTGTGAGGATAAACTTAGAACACTTTTTACATCCGTCTGGTGCGAGTTCCGGGGCTCTTGTTCTCCGGTACATCTGCCGTTTTTGCGGTCGGCGTCCCCTTTGCCGGTTTTTGATGGCTTCGAACCTTTAGAGTCTTTTTGTTTTCTTTATATGTTGGAACTTTGGGGCCCGATGCAGATTCACCATTAGTTTGATCGTCAGATGTATCCATATCTGTGGAGGTAAAGCCCACATGACTTCTTACAAACTCAGGTGTATGTTTGGTGGGTGCACGATTTTTCTTCCTTAGGATTTGGGCGTCGGAGGCATCCTCTCACGCCTCCCCCACTCGTACACCTGCTCCTTCTTGTAATAAAAAGTGTCTCTCTGATACTTTCCTTTTTTAATGTCCAATAAAGTATCCTCCATTTCCTCAATTCTTTTATACATATCATTAGTCATTGTTTGATATTCAAGAAGCTTTTCATACATGGTCATTGCCTGCTTGAGCTCCTCGTCCTCGGTTTGGATAAGTTGGTGTTTCACTTTCTCCTGCTGCACAATCAGTTTCATAAGTTCAAACGAGCAGCTTGTCAGTGTCTTATTCCAATCCTGTATGAAGTATCGGAGAATATGGTTGTCGGTATCTTTTTAATGCGTTGACCTCTTGGGATCATATCATTTTTCAGGTAGAATGCCAACATAGTTTCATTAAGCAGACTTTTCTCCAACTTTCTTACATCTGCTTTAAGCTCCAAATTAAGTAAATCCACGGATTCACTTGTTGTGAACACCTCGGCAGCCTTTTTCGCATGAGTGTGGGCGATTGAGAGGCTTCCATATCGCATGTCCAAGCTGGCCACACCTTTCACGCTTGAATAAACTACTGTTGCTTGCAGAAATCACCCTCAGTAAATGCATCTTCTTCACCACCTCCCCCCCCCTTCTCCACCACCTCTCCCCCCCTTCTCCACCACCCCCCCCCTTCTCCACCACCTCTCCCCCCCTTCTCCACCACCTCTCCCCCCCCTTCTCCACCACCTCCCCCCCTTTTCCACCACCTCTCCCCCCCTTCTTCACCACCTCCCCCCCTTCTCCACCACCTCTCCCCCCCTTCTCCACCACCTCTCCCCCCCTTCTCCACCACCTCCCCCCCTTCTCCACCACCTCCCCCCCTTCTCCACCACCCCCTCCTCCACCACCTACCCCCCTTCTCCACCACCTCCCCCCCTTCTCCACCACCTCTCCCCCCCTTCTCCACCACCTCTCCCCCCCTTCTCCACCACCTCCCCCCCTTCTCCACCACCTCCCCCCCCTCTCCACCACCTCCCCCCCTTCTCCACCACCCCCTCCTCCACCACCTACCCCCCTTCTCCACCACCTACCCCCCTTCTTCACCACCTCCCCCCCCCCCTACTCCACCACCTCCGCCCCCTACTCCACCACCTCCGCCCCCTTCTCCACCACCTCCCCCCCTTTTCCACCACCTCTCCCCCCCTTCTCCACCACCTCTCCCCCCCTTCTCCACCACCTCTCCCCCCCTTCTCCACCACCTCTCCCCCTTCTCCACCACCCCCTTCCCATCCCCACCACCCCCTCCTCCACCACCTACCCCCCTTCTCCACCCCCCCCCTCCCCATCCCCACCACCCCCTCCTCCACCACCTACCCCCCCTTCTCCACCACCCCCCCCCCCTCACCACCCCCTCCCCATCCCCCCCCCTCTTCTCCACCACCCCCTCCCCTTCTCCACCACCCCCTCCTGCACCACCCCCTCCCTTCATCAACCACCTCGATACCCACCTCCACCACCCCCTTCTCACTTCCTCCTCTACCACCACCACCTCCTCCTCCACCACCCCCTCCCCATCCCCACCACTCCACTCATCCACCACCCCACTCATCCATCACCTTCATCCCCTCCTCCTCCACAACACCCCCTCCTCCAGCACCTCATCAACCACCTCGACACCCTCCTCCACCACCCCCTCCTCACCTCCTCCTCTACCACCTCCTCCACTATCCCCTCCTCCACTACCCTCTCCTCCAACACCTCATCCTCCACCACCACCCCCTCCTCCTTCTCCTCCACCACCTCCTCCACGATCACCACCTCCTCCACCACCTCATCCTCCACAACCACCACCTCCTCCAGCAGTAACCCCTCCTCCATCACCTCTCCCATCACAATCACTGCCTCCATCACCACCATTTCATCCACTACCATCACCAACACCTCCACCAGCATCACCACCCTCTCCACTATCACCCGCCTCACCACTATTACCACCTGCACCAACACCTCCCGCACCACCCTCACCACCACTCCCCCCACCACAAAGTCGTCCACCACCACCACCACATCCTCCATCAACGCCATCACATCCTCCACCACCACCCCTGCCATCTCCTCCTCCAACAACACTACCTTCTCCACCACCAACACCACCTCCTGTACCACCAACACCACCTCCTGTACCGCCAACACCACCTCCTGTACCGCCAACACCACCTCCTGTACCGCCAACAAAACCTTTTCTGTTTGCTCTGTTTTCTGTTTTTCTCTCCTACAAATAAAGAAGAACAGTCAGGAATTAACAGATTTACAGATGGCAAAAATGAACATCAGACAGTAGTGGATATGGGAGCAATGGGAAATTCTCATATTTTAGATCTGTTTTTAAAGGGGTTATCCAGCGTTAGAAAAACATTACTTTTTCTTCCAGAGACGGCACGAATCTTGTCCTCAGTTTGTATGTGGTATTGCAGGTCAGTTCTATTAAAGTAAATGGAGCTGAATTGTAATACCACACACAACCTGAGGACAGAGGTAGCACTGTTATTGCAGGAAGTCTTCTAATCCTGGATAACCCCTTTAACTACCGGCACTTAAAAACATGACTAAATCTATTACCACAACTCCTTTATCTATACCAGGGATGGGGAACTTGTGGTCCTCAAGCTGTTGCAAAATCCCCATCATGGCTGGAGAGCCAAAGGCAAAGATGTCATAGATCAGCCTCCCCCTCCCTATACAATAATCTCTGCACAGGCCACAGAACATGCCTAGTAAACTATCCTACTAATGTGAATAGGGGCTGCTCCAGCCTATTGTGTCTATAAGGCTTACAATAAAGCATATCACTAAATCCTGGTAAAAACAGCTCAGAAAGTTGGCTGCCCCAAAAGTAATGTACCAGAAATTAGATCATCAAAATGGCATTAACTTTTACGGGGCTGCTGCATTGTGTATCGCCCTGAATTGTATATTTATTGTTTATCCCGGAACGTCCACCAGGGGGAGCTCACAAAATATGGCCTTATCAGACACATTGTACATTTATAGCAAAGGGGGATTCCCACCTCACCCAATATAGTATATACCTGTAGGGATCAGGAAAGAGGGGTTTTCCCATCATATATAATATAGTATATACCTATAGGGATCAGGATAGAGGGGTTTTCCCATCATATATAATATAGTATATACCTGTAGGGATCAGGATAGATTGGTAATCCTACCATATATAATATAGTATATACCTGTAGGGATCAGGATAGAGGAGTAATCCTATCATATATAATATAGTATATACCTGTAGGGATCAGGATAGAGGGGTTTTCCCATCATATATAATATAGTATATACCTGTAGGGATCAGGATAGAGGGGTAATTACATTGTATATAATATAGTATATAACTGTAAGGTTCAGGATAGAGGAGTAATTACATCATATATAATATAGTATATACCTGTAAGGTTCAGGATAGAGGAGTAATTACATCGTATATAATATAGTATATACTTGTAGGGATGAGGATATTCTAGCGATAGTTTCATCCTATTATTATAGAAGAGTAGGGAGGACACAGCAGACTTACCTGCACCAACTGCTCCAGCCCTCAAGGGTAAATTCTAGAGCTCTGCAGCTGCTTATATACTGTGTGTGATGTCATCATGACCTATACAGGAGCCATGTGTGATGTCATCATGTGCGGGGGAGGGGCCACAATAACCAGTGATGTCATCATGTGTAGGGGAGGGGCCACAATAACCAGTGATGGCACCATGTACAGGAGAGACAAGTATAAGTGTAATGTGGAGACAGTGTCAGCACTAATAGTGAATATGACAGATAATCTCCTGTGCATGATAACACTGTATACTGCCCCTCTATATAATCCACACATACATCACTCTGTGCTCTAGTGTGCCATAAAAGCCCCGCCCCCCGTGACGGCACGCCCCGCCCCTAGGAATAGAAGCTCAGGCTTATAGATATGAGCAATGTGCTGTGGCAGTTTTGGCTGGAGGCTGTATATTCTCCCTGCAGCCACTAGAGGCCGCTCTCTCCTCCCAGCTCCAGTATATTCTCCCTGCAGCCACTAGAGGCCGCTCTCTCCTCCCAGCTCCAGTATTTTCTCCCTGCAGCCACTAGAGGCCGCTCTCTCCTCCCAGCTTCAGTATATTCTCACTGCAGCCACTAGAGGCCGCTCTCTCCTCCCAGCTCCAGTATTTTCTCCCTGCAGCCACTAGAGGCCGCTCTCTCCTCCCAGCTCCAGTATATTCTCCCTGCAGCCACTAGAGGCCGCTCTCTCCTCCCAGCTCCAGTATATTCTCTCTGCAGCCACTAGAGGCCGCTCTCTCCTCCCAGCTCCAATATATTCACCCTGCAGCCACTAGAGGCCGCTCTCTCCTCCCAGCTCCAGGGCCTGGCAGGGAGGACACTCCTGCAGCTAGAGAGCCTGGGGGGAGAGAGGAGGCTGCCGGGAGCCGGGACCTATGTGTAATGGGAGGTGCTGCCATGGAATGGTGCCTGCCTGCAGCTCTTTTATACAGGTGTATACAGCTATATCCAGTATATATCATGTGTGGTGACCAGTCATCTGTTTAGAGGACACTATGTTCTTATATACAGGTTTATAGAGCTATATCCAGTATATACCATGTGTGGTGACCAGTGATCTGTATAGAGGACACTATGTTCTTATATACAGGTATATGGTGCAGTATACAGTATATACCATGTGTGGTGACCAGTCATATGTATAGAGGACACTATGTTCTTATATACAGGTATATGGTGCAGTATACAGTATATACCATGTGTGGTGACCAGTGATCTGTATAGAGGACACTATGTTCTTATATACAGGTGTATAGAGCTGTATACAGTATATACCATGTGTGGTGACCAGTGATCTGTATAGAGGACACTATGTTCTTATATACAGATGTATTGTGCAGTATACAGTATATACCATGTGTGGTGACCAGTGATCTGTATAGAGGACACTATGTTCTTATATACAGGTGTATTGTGCTGTATACAGTATATACCATGTGTGGTGACCAGTGATCTGTATAGAGGACACTATGTTCTTATATACAGGTGCTTGGAGCTGTGTACAGTATATACCATGTGTGGTGACCAGTGATCAGTATAGAGAACACTATGGGGGACGTTTTTTACCCCCGGCTTACGAATGTCGCCGCTGCTCCAGACCTCAGGGGAGCGAACCCCTCCCCCCCCCCCCAACCTCCCGGTAACGCCCCCCTCTCTCCACTCCACTGGCGAAGGTGGCGCAGATTCGGAAAAAATATACCGTTTGCAAATATTTTGCAAATATACATCTGCGCCTAAAAGCATTTACGCCTTTTCATACATGTCCCCCTATGTTCTTATATACAGGTGTATGGTGCAGTATACAGTATATACCATGTGTGGTGACCAGTGATCTCTATAGAGCAGTGTTTCTCAACCTGCGGTACGCGTACCATAGGGGGCACGTGCCACAGGTTGAGGGGATATGCAGGAGGGGGAAAAAATAAACTTTGGGTGCCGGGACACTGCTATCATTCAGTCACTGTCACTGCCGCAGCTCTCTCCTTCTTTCCCCCAGCAGCAGCTCAGCAGCTTTCTGTGGGGGACAGGGCTTGGAGATGCTGCAGGGAAAAGAAGGAGAGAGTCTGGGGGAGCAGAGGACCAGCAGCGTCTGTGGCACGCTGTCCCCCTGCGGCTGCCGGATCCGGGAGCTGCGGCATCCAGATCGACAGCAAGATAGTGAGGGGGTGACAGAGGAGGTGATGTGGTGGGTTAAGCATCGGGGACGGAGATACAATCGGGGCAGGAGAATCCTATTGCGACATGAGAGCGGTCCGGCCAGCTGTCAGAGAACTGGGCCAGAGATGAGTCGTGGTGCGCGGGGTTACCCCGCCCCGGGCTCTTACAGGAGTGGGATGTGGACTGGGAGATGGGGCAGTCCCGGCGTCCAGGGCCGCCAGGTAGATACAGCAGCGGCGGCCGGTGGACACAGGGGGGTGCTCCATTTTCTGGTCCACATCCCACTCCTGTAAGAGCCCGGGGCGGGGTAACCCCGCGCACCACGACTCATCTCTGACAGCTGGCCGGACCGCTCTCATGTCGCAATAGGATTCTCCTGCCCCAATTGTATCCCCAATGCTAAATCACCTCCTCTGTCCCCCCCATCACCTCCTCTGTCCACCATCACCTCCTCTGCCCCCCCTTCACTTCCTCTGTCCCCCCCTTCACTTCCTCTGCCCCCCCTATCACTTCCTCTGCCCCCCCATCACCTCCTCTGTCCCCCCCATCACCTCCTCTCTCACCCCCATCACCTCCTCTGTCCCCCCATCACCTCCTCTGTCCCCCCCATTACCTCCTCTCTCACCCCCATCACCTCCTCTGTCCCCCCCATCACCTCCTCTCTCACCCCCATCACCTCCTCTGTCCCCCCATCACCTCCTCTGTCCCCCCCATCACCTCCTCTGGTCCCCCATCACCTCCTCTGGTCCCCCATCACCTCCTCTGTCCCCCCCCCCATCACCTCCTCTGTCACCCCCATAACCTCGTCTGTCACCCCTATAACCTTCTGACCTCCTCTCACCCCCTTCACCTCCTCTGTCACCCCCATCACCTCCTCTGTCACCTCCTCTGTGCCTCCACAACCTCCTCTTACCCGCATCACCTGCTCTTACCCCCATCACCCCCTCTCTCCCCCTTCTCTTTCTTCCTCTCCCCCCTTCACCTCCTCTCTCTTCCTCTCCCCTCTTCACCTCCTCTATCCCCCTTCACCTCCTCTCTCTTCCTCTCCCCCATCACCTGCTCTTACCCCCATCACCCCCTCTCTCCCCCTTCTCTTTCTTCCTCTCCCCCCTTCACCTCCTCTCTCTTCCTCTCCCCTCTTCACCTCCTCTCTCTTCCTCTCCCCTCTTCACCTCCTCTCCCCCCTTCACCTCCTCTCTCTTCCTCTCCCCTCTTCACCTCCTCTATCTCCCTCAGACCTTACGCTCACCTTGATCTCCTCGTGGCTCAGAGGCTGGAGAAGAGAGGAAGACCCTCTCCATGCCCGGATTAGGTGAGTATAATTTTTGTGTGTGTGCATGTTGTGGCAGGAGGGGAAGGGAGTAGAATGGTGGACATTACTATGGGGGCAGGGCAGGGGGCATTATTACTATATGGGGGGGGGGGGGTCATAGAAGGGGATATTATTATCTGGCTACATAGGAGAGGTATCTGACTACATGGGGGAGGTATCTGACTACAAGAGAGGGAGGTATCTGACTACATGAGGAGGTATCTGACTACAAGAGAGGGAGGTATCTGACTACATGAGGAGGTATCTGACTACATGGGGGAGGTATAAGTATCTGACTACATGGTGAAAGTATCTGACTACATGAGAGAGGTATCTGACTACATGAGGGAGGTATCTGACTACATGAGGGAGGTATCTGACTACATGGGGGGAGGTATCTGACTACATGGGGGGGTATCTGACTACATGGGGGGAGGTATCTGACTACATGGGGGAGGTATCTGACTACATGGGGGAGGTATCTGACTACATGGGGGGAGGTATCTGACTACATGAGGGAGGTATCTGACTACATGGGGGAGGTATCAGACTACATGAGGGAGGTATCTGACTACATGGTGGAAGTATCAGACTACATAGGGGAGGTATCTAACTACATGGAGGGAGTTATCTGACTACATGAGGGAGGTATCTGACTACATGGGGGAGGTATCTGACTACATGGGGGGCGGTATCTGACTACATGGGGGGCGGTATCTGACTACATGGGGAGAGGTATCTGACTACATGAGGAGGTATCTGACTACATGGGGGGAGGTATCTGACTACATGGGGGAGGTATCTGACTACATGGTGGAAGTATCTAACTAAATGGCGGAAGTATCTGACTACATGGTGGAAGTATCTGACTACATGAGAGAGGTATCTGACTACATGAGGGAGGTATCTGACTACATGAGGGAGGTATCTGACTACATGGGGGGAGGTATCTGACTACATGGGGGGGGTATCTGACTACATGGGGGAGGTATCTGACTACATGGGGGGAGGTATCTGACTACATGGGGGAGGTATCTGACTACATGGTGGAAGTATCAGACTACATGGGGGAGGTATCTGACTACATGGTGGAGGTATCTGACTACATGGGGAGAGGTATCTGACTACATGGGGGGAGGTATCTGACTACATGGGGGGAGGTATCTGACTACATGGGGGGAGGTATCTGACTACATGAGGAGGTATCTGACTACATGAGGGAGGTATCTGACTACATGGGGGGAGGTATCTGACTACATGGGGGGGGGTATCTGACTACATGGGGGAGGTATCTGACTACATGGGGGGAGGTATCTGACTACATGGGGGAGGTATCTGACTACATGGTGGAAGTATCAGACTACATGGGGGAGGTATCTGACTACATGGGGAGAGGTATCTGACTACATGGGGGGAGGTATCTGACTACATGGGGGGAGGTATCTGACTACATGGGGGGAGGTATCTGACTACATGAGGAGGTATCTGACTACATGGGGGAGGTATCTGACTACATGGTGGAGGTATCTGATTACATGGGGGAGGTATCTGACTAGATGGCGGGAGCTATCTGACTACATGGGGGGTATCTGACTACATGGGGGGAGGTATCTGGCCACATGAGGAGGTATCTGACTATATGGGGAGGTATCTGACTACATGGGGAGGTATCTGACTACATGGGGGGAGGTATCTGACTACATGGGGGGAGGTATCTGACTACATGGGGGGAGGTAACTGACTACATGGGGGGAGGTATCTGACTACATGAGAGAGGTATCTGACTACATGGAGGGAGGTATCTGGCTACATGAGGAGGTATCTGGCTACATGGGGGAAGTATCTGGCTACATGGGAGAGTTATCTGACTACATAGGGGAGGTATCTGACTACATGGGGGGAGGTATCTGGCTATCTGGGCAGAGGTATCTGACTTCATGGGGGGAGGTATCTGGCTACATGGGGAGTTATCTGACTACATGGGGAGGTATCTGACTACATGGGGAGTTATCTGACTACATGAGGGAGGTATCTGACTACATGGGGAGGTATCTGTCTACATGGCGGGAGGTATCTTGCTATATATAAGGAGGTACCTTGACTACATGGGGAGCAGGTATCTGGCTACATAGGGGGAGGTATTCGGCTACATGGGTAGAAGGTATCTGGCTACATAGAAGAAGGCCTCTTGACTACATTGGCGAGATATCTGGCTACATAGAAGGAGGCCTCTTGACTACATGGTGGAGGTATCTGACTACATGGGGAGGTATCTGACTACATGGGGGAGGTATCTGACTACATGGGGGAAGTATCTGACTACATGGGGGAAGTATCTGACTGCATGGTGGAGATAGCTGACTACATGGGGAGGTAGCTGACTACATGGGGAGGTATCTGACTACATGGTGGATGTATCTGACTGCATGGGGAAGGTATCTGGCTACATGGTGGAGGTATCTGACTACATGGTGGAGGTAGCTGACTACATGAGGGGAAGGTATCTGACTACATGAGGGGGAGGTATCTGACTACATGGGGGGAGGTATCTGACTACATGGGGGGAGGTATCTGACTACATGGGGGGAGGTATCTGACTACATGGGGGGAGGTATCTGACTACATGGGGGGAGGTATCTGACTACATGGGGGGAGGTATCTGACTACATGGGGGGAGGTATCTGACTACATGGGGGGAGGTATCTGACTACATGGGGAGGTATCTGACTACATGGGGGGAGGTATCAGACTACATGGGGGAAAGGTATCTGACTACATGGGGGGAGGTAGCTGACTACATGGGGGGAGGTATCTGACTACAAGAGAGGGAGGTATCTGGCTACATAGAAGGAGGCCTCTTGACTACATGGGGGGAGCTATCTGGCTGCAGGGGGACATATCCAGCTCTGTGGGATATATCCCTCCTGCTTCTCTGGTACCCGGTTTACTGACGGCCTGCTCAGCCAATCAGTGCACTGTCCCACCGTAAACACTGATTGGCTGAGAAGGCCATCAGTGAGCCGGGAGCCAGAGAAGCAGGTGGAAGTACAGGCAGATAGGTATGATCTGTTAAGGGCCAGGAGCTAATAAGGTAAATAGGCAGTGGCTACATTCTCGCAGCAGAATGAAAATCCTCTGTGAGAATGCAGAGCTATAGGCCATAACAGTAGAGGACACTATGTTCTTATATACAGGTGTATCGTGCTGTATACCGTATATACCATGTGTGATGACCAGTGACCTGTATAGAGGACACTATGGGGGAGATTTATGAAAGGGTGTAAATATACACCTGGTGTAAACTGCCCACTGCAACCGATCACCACAACTCCTCTTTTATTCTACCAGAGCTGAAAGCTGAGCTGTGATTGGTTGTTGTGGGCAGTTTGTATATTTACACCCTTTCATAAATCTTCCCCTATGTTCTTATATAAAGCTGCATGGTGCAGTATACAGAATATACCATGTGTGATGACCAGTGATCTCTATATAGGTGACACTATGTTCTTCTATACATGTGCAGGAGGATGAAGGGGGTAGTAGTATAATGATGAAGTGGTAGAAATATAATGACAGAAGTGCAGGAAGGATTCGGACAGCCGTGGGTGACATACGTGGAGGCTGAGTGACAGAGCCGGATCCCCGGGCGCCGTCACTCACAACCTCCACAGCCTGCTGCAGGAGAGATGATGAACTTTGCCCCATGTAAGACCCAAGTACCGACGGGAGAAGGAGCTTGCCGGGTCACTAGTGAAAGCCGCGCCGTTCCTATGTGCGGTGACCTGGCAAGCTCCTTCTCCCGCCTCTACTTGGGTCTTACATGGGGGCAAAGTTCATCATCTCTCCTGCAGCAGGCTGTGGAGGTTGTGAGCGACGGTGCCCGGGGATCCAGCTACGTCACTCAGCCTCCACGTATGTCACCCACGGCTGTCCAAATCTCCCCCCGGAGCAGGACTGGAACAGGAGTAGCGGGCCCCGTCACTCAGCCTCCACAGAGCAGTGATACTCCACAGCCAGCAGAGCATTCTGTATGTCACCCACTGCTGCCGAATCTCTCCCCCGCCTGGAGCAGAGCTGGAGCAGGACTAGCGGGCGCCGTCACTCACAGCATCGACGGTCTGCTGCAGGGGAGATAATGAACTTTGCGAACATCTTCCTTTAAAGCTAATGACCCCCCCCCCATAAATGTGTGCCGTCACCCCCATAATCACTGCGTGCCAACCAGCCCCCTATGATAACAGTGTATGTTCTGTTACACAGTAAACACCAGGTAATAACCAGCAGTGGGCAGAAAGAAAGCAAAGGGGGCAGGTACAAAAGCAGGGAGAACCAATGCATGATGGGAAATGTAGTGGCTCAAAATACTCAGTTGGCATTGGTAAGTAAGACCAGCTAAGTTTGTGAGCATTTCATTTTTTTTAGCTCTTGAGGGGAATACCCCTTTAACAACATGTTTCAATCATGGTGGAAACTGTGCTCCCATATCTCCCCTAATAGCCAGGCCCGCTTCTGCCATGAGGCGGAATGAGTATTCCGCCTCAGGCGGCAGATTTTGCAGACCTGCAGGGGGCGGCATGCCCGGCTGATAATCTGGCGGACCGGGCAAATGCCCGCTGGGCCGCCCAGATTATCAGTTGTAGGGCCGCCTGCCGGGCCCCTCCAGAACATACACTACCACCCCCACCTCCCTGGAACACCCAGGGTCCGCGGCCACTGGAGCTCTTTAAGGCGGATCTGCCCCTTTAAAAGCAGGGGGCTCCGCTACCACTAGCTGTTCTAACCAGTCCACTGAGCTTCCGGACAGGTCACCTGATGCACGCCGGCCCCGTAAGCTCACAGCTCCAGCCCCGCGCGCCGCACCTCTACCGCGGTCCTGTGCGGTCAGCTGTTACATGTATGCCACCGAGCAGGAGAATAGAGAGGTGCGGCACGCAGGGCTGGAGCTGTGAGCTTACGGGGCCGGCGTGCCTCAGGTGACCTGTCCGGAAGCTCAGTGGACTGGTTAGAACAGCTAGTGGTAGCAGAGCCCCCTGCTTTTAAAGGGGCAGATTCGCCTTGAAGAGCTCCGGCGGCCGCGGCCCCTGGGTGTTCCAGGAAGGTGGGGGCTGGTAGTGTATGTTGGTGGTGGGCTTGCTGCGGGCCCGCGCGCGCGGGGGGGGGGAGGTGGTTCGAGTGCCAGTGAGGGGGGCGGCGGCCTGAGGTTTGCCTCAGGCGGCACAGACCCCAGAATCGGCCCTGCTAATAGCCACGTTATGTTGCCTAAAATTTCAAAACATCTCTATTTGGGGAGAAATTGGGACATGAATCCAAACTTGTAGACATTTTCCCTGTAGTGACCAAAACATGGGTAATATATAACCATAGGCATTTTCCAACACCAAAACATTTTTCCAGGGATTTCAGGAGGCGGACCTTCACAGATCAGCTAAACACCAACAATTATTAAAGGGAAACTAAAGGGAGACTTTAACCAGCTGTCACGTTCCTATTGGGCCGGGGATGCTAAGAATAAAGGTGACTTTCTTACCACTAACCTCAGCGCTGTTCTTGGTAACCCATGTTTTTTATGAATATATAAGTTAGGTGTTTAGATGTACAAAGCAGACACTCATCCAGCCCCCCCCCCCCCCCCCCCCCCCGGCCAACTGCCTCCTCATCAATATTTGATATCTGAGGGGTGAGCTGGCAGGGCAGATCTGTGCTCCGAAGGCTGTAGTACGGCCCCCAGTGCACCATAGTTACATATGATAAAACAGGATTTATCGACAGTGGTGCTGAGGAGGAAGGTAAGAAAATTACCTTTATTCTTGGTGTTCCCGGCCCTATAGGGACATGACAGCAAAAAATATTTCTTTACAATGGTGTGTTAGAGGGAAGAGAAAAAAAACACAATTTACTGCTGTTGCATACTGTCACCTTATTAAAGTGGTATTCTGGAAAAAGTTAATTCAGTGATATGTAACTGCTAGGACCAGAGCTTCTGAAGCCCTGCAGTTCCCAAAACAGCCATTGGTGGCAGCAGAGGAGCCATGTCTTCCCTTACTTAGTGCTGCCAGTCAATCAAAATTAAAAAACAAACCAACTTGGATTAGTATGCATATTCTTATAACTATGTAAAAGTACTGTTTTCTGCTAATTTCAAATGAAAAATTACATCAACAAAAAATGAAAAAGTACAAAACAGTGAGAGGCTTCAGAAGTGATGTCCTAAGTATAGAATGCGCTGTGCTAAGTAAATCACAAAAAATACATATACAGATACTAAAAGGTAAAAATACTATCCTGTTCTGTGTTCTGTTGTATTGCAGATCATGTTGTATAAAATAATCGATCAATGACTGTATCCTGAAAGACTTTTTTATATGAATGGACAGCAACAACAACAGTGCCCTCTAGTGTACCAGAATATAACTGCAAGACATACAGTGGATGCTGAATTCTCTGTGATGTGTGTATCTGTATGTGCAATAAATATCAAGAGATTGTCTGGATTCCTGCAGTGACAGGACACTACTAAGGCTTCTTTTAGACGTCCCACCAAGCATTGTTATTGAGGGCACATTAGCATTAGGTGATTTATCAGCTGATCACTGGTCCTTTTCCCCATTATCAGGAGTGAGCGTTCTTAGGAGTGAGGTTCTTAGCGCACAATTTCTCACATTGTGCGAGCCCATCTGCCACGTCACGGCGACCTCATTCAGATGGGTCCCTACACTAACGCTATTTATTTATTGAACTTTTTTATTCATTTGATCTAGTTACTATGGGCTTCTCTACAGTGAATGACTATGAATATAAAAGCACATTACAGGTGATAAAACTTTTACACCACATGGGTCTTGTGCTACATATACGATGTTAGTGTAGGGACCCACCTGAGGGTAGAAGTGCTGCAGGTGGGATCATACAATACATGGAAATTGAATATAATAAACTGCACCCGTACAATTTAGTAACAATAGTGGGTGAAATTGTTAAGAATCAATTGTTTGTTTTCTCTAAAAAAAGGAAAAAGATTTTAGTTTATGTGGCTTTGGGGGTGCAGGCCAAGCTTTGCTTTCTGTAAAATGTAGCATCTATAAGTACCGGTAATAGGTTTCTCCTTCCTGTGTGACATTGCATGGTCACAGTGTTCTGTATATGTGGCTATGACATTAGGAACATTTGTACAATTACCAAACTGATGTCACACTGGGTCCTTATCACACAACCACACTGGGCCTGTAACTTACATTAAGGCTGCAAGCGTTTTTTAGCCAGGCTCTGCAGTTGTTATTGACCAGGGGTGGGGAACCTTTCTCCTGTCGACGGCCATTCAGGCATTTATAAAATTATTTGAGGGCCATAGACTACACAGCTGCTGCACTTAATATTATGCTATGCACTTAACCCCTCAATATTGCCCCCCAGCAGTGCACTTAAAGGGGTTATCCAACGTAAGAAAAACCTGACCACTTTCTTCCAGAGTTGCAAAATCTACACCCAAACTGGAGACGAGAGAGGTTCTGTCTCTGGAAGAAAGTCGCCATGTTTTTCTAACACTGCATTGCAGGACCTAGGGGAGCCAGGTGGTGTTTAGCTGGGGGCAAGATGTTGGTGTACTGCTGGGGCACTTGTCACAGCGGCCAGGAGTGATACAGTATGTTCCCACCCCTGGATGTTCCGACACACAATGTATGATAGAACAGTCTGTAGTGCAGGTGTAGAGGAACCACAGAGTCCAGCAAATATATACGTAACCACTTGTAAACTTTACTCTAGAAAATCATCTTAATGTCACAGTACACAATAAACAGACCTTGTTTCCATAAAGATACCATGTAGGTAACATTTGACTGAGATCCCTTGATGAGCTGGGAACTTGAGAATAATACTTTTAGACTTGGAATACTTTATAAATCACAGTTTGTTGCTGGTGGATAATACTTATGATAAGGTCTATGGATACTCTGAGATACCTGACTGTAGTGACTTTAGTTGACTAGACTTGATGTGAGTGACCTTTTAGTGACTTGGGGTGGTGGCGGAGAATAAACTGCAGCAGGAACACTCTCTGTATACTCTCTCTGGAACACACTGACTGGATTGTGCACCAATCTAGTTCCCCCCCTCCCCCCTATACATACCTCTCAGGGACTGTAGGATTTGGTAGAAATCCTCTAGAAGGTGCTAAACTATAGCTGGTGATAGGTTAGGAGACAGAGGATGGAAAAGTGTGAGGTACCCAGCTCAGGGATTGGTTCTCAGTAGCATACAGTTATATTCAAATAAGAATAATCATTTTGCAGTAAACCCATTAGTTGACGCTTCCACTTAGCTGTAGTGTAGTGCAAGCCTATGACCTTAATGCTTCCCTGTTCTTCTTCTTGACATGGTGTCCCCTTCCTTCTTGATTCCTGTAAGTGACTGTGGTGGATACTGAAGATATTCTAAAACCTGATGACAATTGGCATACGCTTTATTTATTTATTTTTTTAAAGTCTTATTTAGAATTAAAAAAAAATAAATAAATCCGGCCTCCTCCACCCCTTAATAGCCGGCCATCTCTCACCTCTTTCCCCAGACCTATGACAGCATTGTCATTGACCCAGGGAAATCCAATCACCGGTATATAATATTATACTATACACAGAGTATAAATCTGTATATAGTACCATGAGGATGGAATTATTATAGACATGTGCTAAAAAAATCTTAATCTTTTCTTTTTCTCTCATATCCAACACCGCACTAGGAGCTGGTGCGGTCATGGATGTGAGGAAATCCTTTCACCGGTGAAAAAAATCTCACACATGCCTATAGTTATACAGCGCAGATGGGCTGGCGCTTCCACTTACCTTACCAGTGTGGCTTACCTACTGGCTTGTTGTGCAGTGTAGGGGTCCAGCCATGTTGTTCTTCTCCACATGTGTCCGCTTCCTTCCTGCAGGTGTCTTGTTGGTGTCCTTGATGACTGATGGTCATTGGGGGTCCACTCTTCATGGTCTTCGGTCTGTGGATCCTCTTCTGCCAGGTGCTCAGGGGTTAAGCTCACTCTGATGACTTTAGAGCTGGCCAAAGGTCTTCGAGGTGACAAACGAAAACCCCCGGAATATGGCCTGTTCCTCCGATGTCAGACGACACGTCCTGGCCTCTTTTACCTCCATGGTCTTCAGATAGAACTTTTCGGTCTGCTGAGGCTTAGATGGTTTCGATGGGATGCGTGGTGGGGTCATCTCGAGGGCTTCCACCTTGACCCAATCAATAGGCTGGAAAAATTGATGTTCTCTGGTGTTTCGGTTGGCTCCCAAGCGCTGTGCAGGATCTTGCTGGAGGAGCTGGAATGAGAAATGTACATATTATTTAGTGACCATAACTCTTGAGGCTGTGTAGATAAGAGAGAGCACTTATCTTTGTGAATGGCAGCCTATCCTATTGTCTACTGGATGGCATAGAGATGATTGAGCCTTAATTCTGATGAATTGTAAAGTCTTCAGAATTTTCTCATTTGACATAATTTGTCTACAGAGAGGGTTAAAAGGGGTCTTGCATGTGCAGCCAGCACTCTATTCATTGTCTATGGGCTTCTGCATAATGACACATTAAGTGTAATATTCCTTATCCCCATAAAGAATGAATGGAGTGCTTGATGTGCGTGCATGGTCTGAACCATTCATACCTGATCCGATCAGATAGACACTGACCTGTGTGATGAAGTCTTCGGCGCCGGAGCTGGTGTCATCGATGGGGGTTGGATGGTAGTCACGCCCTCCGGTAATCATTTTCTTCATGATGACACCAAATGAATACCAGTCTGCTCCGGCGCCATATCCCTTCCTTGCCAGCATCTGCAATAAAGAAAACAACAGATATTATCTTGAGTTTATTGAAGTGGGATGTCGCCAGGATGTGCCATGACTTTAAGAATGGTGGGGGACTGATCTCTGGGAGCCGCATAAACTGTAACAGGGAGATGCAACGTTGGTGCAGCACTGAATGCCCCTGAATGTTTTCCTCCTGCACAGTAACCCTCAGTTATAGGCATTCTAAAGCGACACTATTCACATTAGTGTGGCATTACCCCCCCTTTGGAGTTTTGTCTTGCATAGAGATGTTCTTAGTCACATGGCTATGTAGGAAAAAAGAGACAAATACTACATCAGCGCCCCCGGCAGTCTTCTAATTTTTGTGAAGCCAGAGGTCAGACCCCCAGAGATGGCATATTCTAGCAGTATACCATCACCTGCTATACCCTGTAATAGAAGCAAATTAGTGGACAATAGGAAGATCTCTTACCTCGGGAGCCATGTAGCCTGCGGTCCCAGCGTATTGGGTGGCTTTTCGGTCTGCGAAGATGTTTTCCAGAGCGAGACCGAAATCTGTGATCTTGATGTGCCCTGTTTCAGCCACCAGGATGTTCTCGGGCTTGAGGTCTCGGTGGATGACGCCTCTTGAGTGGAGATATTGGATGCCACACACGAGCTCAGCGGCGTAGAATCTTGCACTGGAGATCTTCAGCGGCCCCTCCGATCGCAAAAGTTGGTCAAAGTCCCCGCAGCTCATGTATTCCAGCCCAAATAGAACAAACAACTTGGTCTGGAATGCAAAGTCTGCGTGGACTAGGAAGGGGCTCCCAGATGCCAGCTGTAAGACTCGGCGCTCCACCATCACATCCGCCTCCTCGATGTCGTCTAGCAGGACTCGCTTCTTGATGATCTTGACAGCGAACTGTTGGCTGGTGACGGTGTCTTGTGCCAACATGACCATTCCGTAGTTTCCCTCGCCGAGCACATGATGGAATCGTAATCTCTGTAGGATGGTGTTAGAGATGGTGCTGTCATTGCCAGTTGGTTGGACACTGCTGGGTCCTCCTACAAGGGGGAAAAATAGATATCAGAGATTAGCACACATGTAATTTTTGCTGTTTGTTTAAAGGAAACTATCAGCAGGTTAGACGAACCTAATGTTCCTTTTGCCCCCAGCATCTCACACACAATACACATCACCTTCTAAAGCTATTTATCGGACTAGGAGCTCTACTGTGTGTAATCCCTATTCTGATCTATTTGGGCTTGTACACAGTACCAACCCGGAATGGTTGTATCCATGGATATCTGAACTTCCAGCCACAGAATGGATGTAACACTGATTGGGTCAATGCAACGTCTGTAGAAAAAGTAATGGGCACTACTGTATCCAATACATGTGGTGATGATATGGATTGCAACAGACTAGTGCTTAGAGAGGTGGTGCTCACTTATAGGATAGGTGTATAAATTATCTTCATAAATAGAGTAGTAGAAGTATAAGGGCACTCACCATTTAAAAATTTACATCTTTATTGGAGAAAAATCTTTAAAAGTCCATAAACGACATAGTAGGTAGCGAGGACGCCAGTAGCTCCTCAGCAGCGGGCAGGGGACTATGTGTATGGGGTAGGGGCCTTGTGGCTGGAGGTGCAATGCTGTCTGCGACCAGGACAGGCTGGCAGGGCAGGAAGTTGGTGGGTGTGGGTGCTGGTAGGAACCAATGTGAGCCGCTGTCCAGGGTGCTGGTGCATCTTTGGCTATTTACATACCATAAAGCATCCAACAGCATCAGTCACAAAAGTCTAAAGAAATGCCTTCTCTGAAATAGAGGTGGGACGCACGCCAGAGGGTCTCCAATGCCGAATGGAGACCACATGACATCAAGTAAGAAGCAATCCAACAGCATCCAGTGGAGAAGTTATGGTGAGGTTTATTCAAGCATCATACACAGTGGCGATGTTTCTACCCTATTGGGTCTTTTTCAAGCCAGGCTTAACATGCTTAAAAATAGGCAATAGACGATAGGGTCGACACATTGGCACTGTGTGTGATGCTGGAATAAACCTCCCCATATCTTCTCTGATGGATGCTGTTGGATCGCTTATTACTTAATGGCACACAGATATGACAAAAGTTTAGATCATTTGGGACCTCACTGCTGAGACCCCCACCAAGAGATAGTTACCACCATCATACTGTTACAACACAAATCCAATATATACTAATACCACCGTTACCAATAATACCCACAAATATGCACACACAGTATACATTACATACTGTATATATATATATATATATATATATATATATATATACATATGCTAACATACCAATCACATGACATAAATACATAATAGATGCCCCAATACACAAACACACACAAAAATTACACAGATACAAACACATGCTGATTATACATGTATATATATATATATATATATATATATATATATATATATATACATCTATAGTACTAACACACAAATAATGACAAATGATGACATGGATGCACACCACACTGATGTTACACAGATATTCGCACACTTACTTTTTATGCGTGACAGGAAACTCCAGGGGTGTTCTCTTGTGAAGTTTCCACTTTCTCTGCTTCCAGCCTGGACCGTGCAGCCTGCAGCCCCTCTCCCACCTCACCGACTGCGGAGCTGTATACAGGAGGGGGTCACTGCAGGGGAAGGGGGTGTCAGGAGAGAGGAGGGGGTCCTTCTGCTGCTCTCTGCATCTTCCTGCCTGTCGTTGGGTGGTTTACTTACTGTGTGGAGGGGCCCCAGCTGACAGGCAGGAAGATAGCTATGCCTGTTCCCGGCCTGGGAGCTGCTGAAGAGGGAGGCCGTGTACAGGGACTGCAGGGGAAGGGACAGGCCCAGTGGATTTAGTTTAGTAAAAAAGCAAGGGGGAAAGCAACACAGTGCACAGATTCAGTTATGAAACTATGTCTATTACCCCATACAATCCAAGATTAAATCACAGGAATAGGTGTATGTACATTTAAACCCTAACTTTTAATAAACACTATAAAAAGGTTTTGACCCCACAATAAAGACCAACATACAAACATTGACCTTATGTAGCCGCCTATAGGTGTATTGGTGCTACCAGCTGTTTTTGGTATTGACAACTACTATGTTACTATATCACAATCAGGGCCGGCGTTAGGGGGGGGCAAGCTGGGCACTTGCCCAGGGCCCCCATCCCTCTGGGACCCCTAGCTCCTTCCTTTATTAGTGGAGCAGGAAGCTGAGCAGCACAAACAGCTCCCCTGCTCTACTAACCAACCAAGGAGCTGAGCTGTGAGGACCGCAGAAGAAGAGGGAGAAGAGGGACCACCCCTACTGCAGGGCTGACTGTGCCCTAGAGGAGGATCGGCAAGCCCAGGTAAAGAAAAGGAGGTGGGGGGGTTGGGGGGTTTAGAGGGTTGTGGAGGCTGAGGGCAGGACTTGCGACCAAGGGGCGGTGCTTACGGCCGCGGGTGGGCGGAGTCTCCGGGGTCATTATAAAACAGTAACCCCCTCCCCATGAACAGTATACAAGAAGGGGGCAGGGGATCTTGTGTGATGCAGTCCTCCCCTCCTCCCTCTGTATCTATGGGCACCAGCCCCTGAGCAGTACACAGTACATGATGGAGGTGGGTGCTGAATCACACAGGATCCCCTCCCCCATTCAGGGCCTAGTGAACAGTATATGCGGAGGGGATTCTGTATGATACAGTACCCCCATATCTCTCCCCTGCTCTACTACTACCCCCAATACTGCTCTACTACTATCCCAATACTACTCCTAATACTGCTCTACTACTAATCCTATACTGCTTTACTACTACCCCCAATACAACTCCTAATACTGCCCAACTACTACCCCCAATACTACTCCTAATACTGCCCTACTACTACCCCCAATACTACTCCTAATACTGCCCTACTACTACCCCCAATACTACTCCTAATACTGCCCTACTACTACCCCCAATACTACTCCTAATACTGCTCTACTACTATCCCCAATACTACTCCTAATACTGCTCTACTACTACCCCCAATACTGCTCTACTACTATCCCAATACTACTCCTAATACTGCTCTACTACTACCCCCAATACTACTCCTAATACTGCTCTACTACTACCTTGATACTGCTCTACTACTATCCCCAATACTGCTCTACTACTACCCCCAATACTGCTCTCACTACCATTGCTACTATTACCCCCACTCCTGATACTACTACTACCAAAACTGCTACTCCTCTTATCTACTACTACACCCCTCATCTTCTATGCTTCTACTGTTACTACACCCCTTAATTGAAAAAGGGAAAACGAGATTTTATTTTTTTCCCATATCGCTTCAGCCCTAGGAGATGCTATGTGCTGGGGGGTAACTATCAGTGGAGATGCTATGTGTTGGGGAGGGGTTAATTATCAGTGGAGATGCTATGTGCTAGGGGGTAACTATCCCGGGAGATGCTATGTGCTGGGGGGTAACTATCAGTGGAGATGCTATGTGCTGGGGGGTAACTATCAGGGGAGATGCTATGTGCTGGGAAGGTAACTATCAGGGGAGATGCTATCTGCTGGGAAGGTAACTATCAGTGGAGATGCTATGTACTGGGGGAGGGGGGGTAACTATCAGTGGAGAAGCTATGTGCTGGGGAGGTAACTATCAGGGGAGATGCTATGTGCTGGGGAGGTAACTATCAGTGGAGATGCTATGTGCTGGGGGGGGGGGCTATCTAACAGGTGTATAACCTACAGTGAGATGCCTCCTATATTGGTTAATACTACATACTGGGTGGTGGAGGTAACTACCAGGAGAATTACCTACAGAGGGATACCGACTATATGTACTATGGAGGCACAGAGGGACCTACCTACTATATTGGGCACAGAGGGGTCTTATTTAAGGTCACAGAAGATCCCCCCCACCTCGAGCAGTGCGCCAACCGCTGACAAAAAAAGTAAAGTGTATGGGGACCTTAAATTGCTGCTACAATGTTTTAGCATTTGGGGCCCCACCTTCAACTTTGCCCAGGGCCACATTTTGTCTAAAACTGGACATGATCACAATTGAGTCAATATCACAAGTGAGTTGTCAACACCGGTGAAATTTCATCAGGGTAGGAAAGCGTTACCGGAGTAGGGACCACCTCACCCTGTTATGCCCTATCCGAGTATAGTGTATATTCTACCCCTGCGTGCTCAGGGTGGAGAGGGGCCCTAATAAGGGCGACCCCTTCCCTGTTCTACCCCTTGGTACCGACCCTATGAAGCCCTTAGTAATAATGCAGGTCCTTTACTGACCGACGTGTTTCCTCCAGGTTGCTGGAATCTTCAGGGAAGTAAGGGCCAATTGGGAATGGGTTAGAAGTAGGCTAAATGGCTACTGCAGTGGCAAGGCGCCGTAATACACTCTGTGCTGTCTTGCACTCAGAGTGTGTGAGCAGTGAAGCCAGTGCTACCAGACATAGTGAAGAAAAGTAGGGGTTCCAGCACTCCGGTAGCAATTAAAATCTATAAGCTTTATTTCATATCCATAATTAAAACATGCTGCAAGGTAACACCGACGCGTTTTGCGCACATGCGCGCTTAGTCCTGGTATAATGAACACCTGATACAACACATGGTTAAGAACAAAAAGCAGCCTATCAAGTGGAGGCCCAAAGAGCCTACTGCACAGGTGGAAAAAGCAACCCAACATACTTAGTTACTGGAAGAATGCAACAATATAGAGCAAGTTCACACAAAGGAAGCGGACCAAAAAAGAAAAAAAGAATGATAATTCAAGATATAAGCAAGAAAAAGAAATGAAGATAAATGAAATTTGTAATGAGCATAAATAGAAATGAACATTAGATAAATATAGATATACGTACACACAAAAATTAATCATGTAAAAATTAGAAACAATATAAATGCATAACGTATGATGTAAATATGATATAAATATGAGAATGTAGATATAGCCATGTGGGAAACACAATGGATAAAAAAGAGAAAAGAGTCATAAATGTATAATAGTATTAGTATGTGTAGTATGGTATAATAAATCATTTTTAAAATTTAAACCATTCGGGTAGCGAGTATTCAACTTAAAGATATACTCCGCTTCTTTATGCAGTAAGAGCTGTTGTTTGTTGCCGCCTCTCATGGTGGCTTGCACCGTTTTAATACCGTAGAATGTGAATGAAGACATATTACCACGATGTTTGTCATGTTTGTGATGTTTGCTACAAGACACACTCTGAATGCAAGACAATTTAAAATGTACATTCACCTACTCCAGTGATTTATTAAACTGTGGGGAGACAAACATTCAGTGGTTTATTTGCCAACATTAGGAGCACATGTACTATATATACATCACATAATAACAATGGGAAATACTTTTGGGTATTTTGCATTATACGATGTAACATTTTTCTCTTTTGGGGGCATGTTTATTAGTGCAGGTAAAATCCTAAAATTAGACAAGCAGAGAGAAGATAAAGTACAGTAATCACAGTGTCTCACCCTATATAATACATTTGGGGAACATTACTAGATATACTAGACCCTTCTTTTTCCTTATACCCTCCTATTGTTGGTTTATTTTACTGTAACACTTGCTGTGATATTTTTGGGATTCAATGGTACATTATAAACCAGAAAAAAATCAGGAACATTCAGCATAGTACCCCCCCCCCATTATACTTGAGTTACTCAATGTGCTGAATACGTGATAAAGTCCATATGTCCCATGCATAGAACTATATAAGTGTACATATAGGGGTGTACCTGAGGCTGCCTGGTCTTCTTTCTTTTCTTCTTTCTTCTGGATCTTGATTGGTGGCTTCTTCTCTTCCACTGCAGAATCCAGGATGTTCCTCTTCTTGGCTCTCCTCCTCCCCGCCATATCTTCTTCCATGTGGATGTTGATTGGTGGCTTCTTTTCCACTGCAGAATCCACAATGTGTCTCTTCTTGGCCTTCCTCTTGCCAGCCACGACTTCTTTCTTCATCTGTTTGGCCTCTCCATCGTTGGACTTCTCAGAGCTCTTCTTCCTCCTCTGGCCCTTCACTGAAGTCTTCATCTCATCGTCCGATGAGTCCAGAGGGCATCTTGGTGTCTTCTCAGAGGCCAAGGTTTCCCGTCTCCTCTTCCTACCTTGGCTCTTCAACGAAGTCTTCTCATCGTCTGATGAGTCCAAGATGCGCCCTCCTGTCTTCTTCCTCTTCCTCCTCACAACAATCTCCTCGTCCTCCATGTTTGCGCTGTGGCTCGGTCCAGCAGACATCTCTCTCTGTCGTTCCTTAGCAACAGTATCCCAGGTGACATCACACCTGCCCTGGCCGCATGCATGGCATTGGTCATGTGATCAGTATCTGACACCATTCAACTCTATGGGCTATAGTTATATGTATTGCAGTCAGTATAATGGCGGCTTCACTTTGGTTCAAGACTTTTAAAATACTGTTGATTTCTCTTGAGAGACAAAATACAACCTGATTGGTGTAACAGATCTTACCAGGACTGACTCTACTCTGTATGTATGGGTGATAGAAAACCATTGGGGGAGATTTATCAGCTGTCTTATAGTCAGAGTCTCTTTATTGGCCATAGTAACCAATCACAGCTCAGCTTTCGTGTACTAACAAGCTCTGATATAATGAAATCTGGGATATGATTGGTTGCTATGGGCAACAAGGAGAAGGAGATCTCCCCCATAGTGTCTATACTATCATGGTTTTGTATTTCCCAAATTCCATTAGCTGTAAGTCTTTGTAGCAGTTTGGATCAGTCTAAAGAAACAGCAGTTTTATTGACAGTACACTTATATTTTAGGTATTCAGACATTCATGATATAATGATAGATATGTTGTTGTTGTTGTTGTTTTTTAACTTAAAGGAATTGAATATGTATTTTCCTGTTCGGTATGCTGTAATACTTTTTGTATTGTAGTGTGCTGCGAAACTGCAGATTGCCTTTTACATCTTGTGTTTGGGAGAGTATGGCCCCATGGATGACGTTATATAGAGTTTGTACTCTGTGGCTGTTTGGACACTGGAAGTAACTGGCACATGGTTTTAGCTATCTAGATGCCACAGTAACCATTGGCTGTGGGATCTAGATGGGTAAATGCTGTACTCCATGTGTAGGTGCCCTCTTCTGTGCGCCCTCAGAGCTGATCTACATTACTGTGGACCCCAACTTTATTCAGGCCCCATCATGACACTTGGCTCCTGCACCTAACACAGACTCTTAGCCCACTTATATAGAACCATAGAAGATTATGGAAGGAAAAAGACTACTGTGCTGAAGTCTCTGGGACTGTTTTGATTATTAATAGACAGTCTAAGCCCTGCAGTTCTATGATTCCCTGCTCTGCTCAAGCGCCGCCGCACAACGCAATGCCAGGCAGGGTCCCGTTCCCACTCTGTACTGTATATTCATATATACAGTATCAGGGGGGAAGACTGGCCATCAAGGTGAGTGGTGATTGCTATTACTGCTCACTGTGCTAGAACCACTAACAGTGCAAATGGTGATACCAATCACCACCCGCTGAACAAAGGTGGCCGCACATCGCAGTCATGTCCCCCGGATACTGTATATAAGAATATACAGTACACAGGGACATAAGACCCTGCTCTGTATAACGTTGTGCAGAAGCACTTCAGCAGAGAACAGGATTGGCAATTGCAGGGCTTAGACAGACCTGCAGTTCCCAGCACAAACACTGGTGCAGCAAATGGGCCCATGTCACCCCTCACTACTGCCATTCAATGGAAGCGCAGATGTAATAAAAAAAGATACATATTTTTAATGATGTTATATTGCGAAATATGTAAAAAAAAAAAAAAAAAAATTATAAAAAATTTCGGTCTCTGTACCCCTTTAACTGACAGTATTGTGCACTCAAAATACCCAGAGGAAGGTTTGGGTATGGCAGTTGTCTGATTTAATTACTTTCTCTACTTTTCTCCCATCCTTCCCTCTTTATTTTCTGTTTTTTCATATTTCAAAGGAAGTCTCCCTTATATCATTACTCCTATGTCATCTCTACATAACACTACACACATGTGGGACTTTAAGGGAATCAATCATTTCAGTCGGGCTGATTTGGTTCCCTGGAGCACAGTATAAAGCTCCTGTGCAGCTCGCGGCACATACCGGCTGCAGCAGAAGCTTAATACTGGAGAAAATAAAGTTTCAATCCGCTGCGTCAGGCAGAGAGCGCTGGCAGGTAGAGAGCGGTGACTACACAAGGACGGGAAGCCGCCCAAATGACCACCTGCCGTCCTCTGCCTGCCGCGCAGCGGCGGATTAAAACTTCATTTTCTCTGGTATGAAGCTTCAGCTGCCGCCGGTACATGCCACGAGCTGCACAGGAGCTTTAGACTGTGCTCCAGGGAACTTGGGCTGATTGGTTCCATTGGTTCCATTTAAGTCCCACATGTGTGTAGTGTTATGATTGGTTCCCTTTCAATTCACCATATGAAGTGTAAGCGCACAAGCAGGGAGAACACAGACAGCGTCTTAGACATAAACTGTGTAGCACAACCACTGAGCTGCAGAAACAGTGGAATCAACTGTATGGTGAGATTGTAACTATACCTAGGTCATAACGGAGGTGCTGGTAGGACGTATTGTAATTGCATGCAGACAGAACAGAACCCAACTAAGCAGTAATGGAGACTCGTCATGTGACCTTTTGGCTACTTTCTGGTTATTTATATAATTGGTGCAATCAAATATACTATTTTGTTCTGACTATTTGTAGATGCCCTGCAGCAATCCATTGTGAGGCCAGGTTCAGACTATGTAACTGTGCGGCTGTATTTGCGGCTGTAATTGTGCGGCGGTATTTTTGGTGGTTCATGCGTACGCTGGAAAGTATAGGATATACGGCTGCACAGTGCACACTATGTATGAATCTACGGCCCGATCGTAAACGGACCCGTAAAAAATGAACAAGACCATTGTTTGCGGCTGGACATGCGGCCGAGGATTGACAGGCGGTCCGTACGGAGTACTTCAAAAATAGCCGGCAATGATGCCGAATGCCGATGCCTCTAATAGTTAATATATTAAATTAATAAAACACATTTTCTTTGTAATAAAGTCCCTTTCGTTGGTCAATAATTTAATTCTAACGAATCCATCATTGTGCAATTAAATATACTGTTAAAATAAATAGATATATAAATAAATGTATATTTATATATATATATTTTTTAGACAGTATATTTAATTGCACAATGATGGATTCGTTAGAATTAAATTATTGACCAACGAAACTGAATTTATTTCATCGAAAATGTGTTTTAATAATTAAATATTAATTAGTACAGGAAGCTCCATAAGCCGTTAATTCATATGCCGGCAATAGAGCTTTCTGTACTAATCATCACTTTACTTTAATGAAAACATCAAATGTTTCTTCTAATTATGTTATGACAATAGCATTATTAGAAGAAACATTTAGAATTATATGTGCGCTCAGCTGATTGGCTGATCGGCTGAGCGCACATATAATGAGCCGGTCCGCAGCACAGTGACTTCATTGTGCTGCGGACCAGCGAAGAGGACACATCGGGGTGAGTATAGAGCTCTCCCCACCCCCTCCCCAGTACTGCACCCCTCCCAGCAAGGAAGGGGGGGTCAGTTAACCCTTCCTTGCTGGGATGGGTGCAGTCTGACATCAGTCTGGCCCCCAAGGGGTTAAGGGGGATGCAATACATCCTCCCTTAACCCCTTGGGGGCCAGACTGTAAACAGCGATCTGTAAAGATGCTGCATACTGTAAGGTGCACAACACCGCTCACAATGATGGGTGTTGTGCTCCTGTTTGTGTGTTTTTTGTGTGTTTCTCCCTTTTGTTTTTCAGATATCGGTATCCTGGGGATTACGCCGGATTCCGTGGACTACGTCGCTGACCAGCGTTTTTTTAATGTTTTTTTTTTATAAAATGGTCAATGAGGGGTGTGGGGGTGTTTTTATTTGAATAGAAAAAATTTTTAACTTGTGTCTTGTCTTTATTTCTTTACTTTATAGACTTAGTAGTGGAAGCCGTCTAATAGACGGAATCCATTACTAAGTCGGGGCCTAGTGTTAGCCGGTATAAAATGGCTAACACTAACCCCCCATTATTACCCCAGTACCCAATGCCACCAGGGTACTGGGAAGAGCCGGGTGCCAGTGGTCCCGGAGCATCAAAATTGGCGCTCCTGGACCGGGCGGCAGCAGGCTGGTAAGATTTAGGCTGGGAAGGGCCTAAACCAATGGCTCTTCCCACCCTGGTGTTACCAGGCTGCTGTCGTTTGTTTTTAACCCGGCTGGTTATAAAAATAGGGGGGACCCTATGCGTTTTTTTTTTAATAAATAAATAATTAAAAAAAAACGCATAGGGTCCCCCCTATTTTTATAACCAGCCGGGTTAAAAACCAAACGACAGCAGCCTGGTAACACCAGGGTGGGAAGAGCCATTGGTTTAGGCCCTCCCCAGCCTAAATCTTACCAGCCTGCTGCCGCCCGGTCCAGGAGCTCCAATTTTGACGCTCCGGGACCACTGGCACCCGGCTCTACCCAGTACCCCTGGTGGCATTGGGTACTGGGGTAATAATGGGGGGTTAGGTGTTAGCCATTTATACCGGCTAACACTAGGCCCCAACTTAGTAATGGATTCCGTCTATTAGACGGCTTCCACTACTAAGTCTATAAAGTAAAGAATAAAGACAAGACACAAGTTAAAAAAAATTTTTATTCAAAATAAAACACCCCCACACCCCTCATTGACCATTTTATAAAAAAAAAACATTAAAAAAACGCTGGTCGATCGACGTAGTCCACGGAATCCGACGTAATCCCCAGGATACCGATACTGAAAAACAAAAAGGGAGAAACACACAAAAAACACACAAACAGGAGCACAACACCCATCATTGTGAGCGGTGTTGTGCACCTTACAGTATGCAGCATCTTTACAGATCGCTGCTTACAGTCTGGCCCCCAAGGGGTTAAGGGAGGATGTATTGCATCCCCCTTAACCCCTTGGGGGCCAGACTGATGTCAGACTGCACCCATCCCAGCAAGGAAGGGGTTAAGTGACCCCCCTTCCTTGCTGGGAGGGGTGCAGTGCTGGGGAGGGGGTGGGGAGAGCTCTATACTCACCCCGATGTGTCCAATGAAGTCACTGTGCTGCGGACCGGCTCATTATATGTGCGCTCAGCCAATCAGCTGAGCGCACATATAATTCTAATGTTTCTTCTAATAATGCTATTGTGATAACATAATTAGAAGAAACATTTGATGTTTTCATTAAAGTAAAGTGATGATTAGTACAGAATGCTCTATTGCCGGCAATATGAATTAACGATTTATGGAGCTTCCTGTACTAATTAATATTTAATTAAGAAAACACATTTTCAATGAAATAAATTCAGTTCGTTGGTCAATAATTTAATTCTAAACGAATCCATCATTGTGCAATTAAATATACTGTCAAAAAATAAATATATATATAAATATACATTTATTTATATATCTATTTATTTTAACAGTATATTTAATTGCAAAATGATGGATTAGTTTAAATTTAATTAGTGAACCAACGAAAGGGACTTTATTACAACGAAAATGTGTTTTATTATTTTAATAGATTAACCATGAGAGACATCGGCATTAGTGCAGAGGATCGCAAACCCCGGTAATAGCAATTCATGTAAACTGTTTCCCTGCTTTCCCAGATGCATCCAGAGGTGTTTGCATCACTTTCTTAAGATTTTATTTGTTATTTTTAGTTGAACCAGATTTCCAAGTAATGACCGTATGTTTTGAGCCGCATGTCTATTTTTTCCCACGGCCGGAGTTTCATCCGCACATTTACAGCCGCATAAAAAATACAGCCGCACAGTTACATAGTGTGAAACCTAGCCTGAAATAGCGTTGTAATTTTTCTGTCATAGTGTAAGGACATTGAAATTTGCTTGTATGACAACCTAGATTGTATATTTCTATATTACCACTTAAATATTTCATTTACAGCCTGGAGGTGTGATAGCTATTTAATATTATTTGTTTATTATTTTTTTAGCATATTTTTTAAAAGGGTACTCCAGAGACAAAAATCATTTGGTAATCATTCTATAAAAAAACAAAAACTCAAGCCTTTCAGTACTTAGCAGCTGCTGTATGTCCTGCAGGAAGTGGTGTATACTTTTCAGTCTGACACAGTGCTCTCTGCTGCCATCTCTGTCTGAGACAGGAACTGTTTAGAGTAGAAGATGTTTTCTATGGGGATTTGCTACTGACTCTGGACAGTTCCCATAGAAAAGCTCTTCTACTCTGGACAGTTCATGACATGGACAGAGGTGGCAGCAGAGAACACTGTGTCAGACTGGAAAGAATACACCCCTTCCTGCAGGACATACAGTAGCTGACAAGTACTTGAAGGCTTGGGCTTTTTAAACAGAAGTCGTTTACAAACCTTTATATGTTTCTGACACAATTTCTAAGCACCCAACGATTTCTCCTGGACACTCATTTAATATGCTTTGGGTGTAGGCAGTGGCGTAGCTATAGGGGTCGCAGGGGTCGCCATGGCGACCGGGCCCCTACGCTAGGGGGGCCTGCATGGCCCCCCCTTGCCACTTCTGGACCTCTTGCCGCCGGACCTCTTGTAAATTGAGTGAGCTTCCGGGACGCCGGCCCCTGCCGGAAGCTCACTGATGCAGGACCGCGGCGCCCGGACCTTCTCCTCGCTCCTCCTCGGCAGCTGACATGTGACGTCATCACGTCACATGTCAGCTGCGGTGCAGTAGAGAGGAGAAGTCCGGGCGCCGCGTCCTGCATCAGTGAGCTTCCGGCAGGGGCGGCGTCCCGGAAGCTCACTGAACTTAAAAGAGAAGCTGCCAGGCCTGAGGGAGATCAAGGATCCAGGTGAGGTGAGTTTATTTATTTATTTTCATTTTTTACATAATAGTTGTAAATGTGGGGGGGCTGCACAAGGGGTCTATACAGGGGGGGGGGCTGCACAAGGGCGTTTTTACTATGAGGGGTGCTGCAACGGGTGGTCTATACAATGGGGGGGGGCTGCACAGGGGGTCTATACAATGGTGGGGGGCTGCACAGGGGGTCTTTAAAATGGGGGGCTGCACAGGGGGTCTATATAATGGGGGGGGCTGCACAGGGGGGCTATACAATGGAGGGGCTGCACAGGGGGTCTATACTATGAGGGGGGGGATGCACAGGGGGTCTATACAATGGGGGGGCTGCACAGGGGGTCTATACAATGGGGGGGGCGGCTGCAAAGGGGGTCTTATACTATGAGGGGGGGGCTGTACAGGGTGTCTATACTATGAGCGGGGGTTGCACAGGGGGTCTATACAATGGGGGGGGCGGCTGCACAGGGGGTCTATACTATGAGGGGGGCTGCACAGGGGGTCTATACTATGAGGGGGGGCTGAAATAGGGGGTCTATACTATGAGGGGGGCTGCACAGGGGGTCTATACTATGAGGGGAACTGCACAGGGGGTCTATACTATGAGGGGGATGCAAAAGGGGTCTTTACTATGGGAGGGGGGCTACAAAGGGGGTCTATACTATGAGGAGGGTTACACAGGGGGTCTGTACTGTGGGGGATCTACACAGGGGGTCTATACTGTGGGGGGCTACACAGGGGGTCTATACTGTGGGGGGCTACACAGGGGGTCAATACTGTGGGGGGCTACACAGGGGGTCTATACTGTGGGGGGCTACACAGGGGGTCTATACTGTGGGAGGGGGCTACATAGGGGTCTATATCTACATTATCTGTACTCAGAGATATCACTGTGTTAATCTGTTGTGTTACATAGGACTGCAGGTGACATCTACATTATTTGTACTCAGAGAAATCACTGTTATCTGTGGTGTTACATAGGACTGCAGGTGACATCTACTACATTATCTGTACTCAGAGATATCACTGTGTTATCTGTGCTGTTACATAGGACTGCAGGTGACATCTACATTATTTGTACTCAGAGATATCACTGTGTTATCTGTGGTGTTACATAGGACTGCAGGTGACATCTACTACATTATCTGTACTCAGAGGGATATCACTGTGCTATCTGTGGTGTTACATAGGACTGCAGGTGACATCTACTAGATTATCTATACTCAGAGATATCACTGTGTTATTTGTGCTGTTACATAGGACTGCAGGTTACTACTACATTATCTGTACTCAGAGGGATATCACTGTGTTATCTGTGCTGTTACATAGGACTGCAGGTGACATCTATTACATTACCTGTACTCAGAGATATCACTGTGTTATCTGTGCTGTTTACATAGGACTGCAGGGACACATCTACTACATTATCTGTACTCAGAGGGATATTACTGTGTTATCTGTGGTGTTACATAGGACTGCAGGTGACATCTACATTATCTGTACTCAGAGATATCACTGTGTTATCTGTTGTGTTACATAGGACTGCAGGTGACATCTACATTATTTGTACTCAGAGAAATCACTGTTATCTGTGGTGTTACATAGGACTGCAGGTGACATCTACTGCATTATCTGTACTCAGAGATATCACTGTGTTATCTGTGGTGTTACATAGGACTGCAGGTGACATCTACTACATTATCTGTACTCAGAGATATCCCTGTTATTTGTGCTGTTACATAGGACTGCAGGTGACATCTACATTATCTGTACTCAGAGATATCACTGTGTTATCTGTGGTGTTACATAGGACTGCAGGTGACTACTACATTATCTGTACTCAGAGGGATATCACTGTGCTATCTGTGGTGTTACATAGGACTGCAGGTGACATCTACTAGATTATCTATACTCAGAGATATCACTGTGTTATCTGTGCTGTTACATAGGACTGCAGGTGACTACTACATTATCTGTACTCAGAGGGATATCACTGTGTTATCTGTGCTGTTACATAGGACTGCAGTGACATCTACTACATTATCTGTACTCAGAGATATCACTGTGTTATCTGTGCTGTTACATAGGACTGCAGGACACATCTACTACATTATCTGTACTCAGAGGGATATCACTGTGTTATCTGTGCTGTTACATAGGACTGCAGGTGACATCAGGTGACTTATCCAGGTTGCAGAAGTTCAAACTTCATCATGCCCTGCTGATAGTTTGTTATGGGAGTTTTGCAGCATGTGGCTCTTCAGGTTGCAGCACAACAACCCCCATCATATCCAACTGGCAGTTCATGATGAGAGTTGTAGTTTTTCAGCTGGAGAGTCAAAGATTGGAATACAATGATTAGACAATGACACAGTACAGTCCATTAATTATAGGGGGGCAGTAGTGCAGTACATGAGGTGGAGGCAGTGGCAGTGCATTAGAACATGGTGGCACATTAGAGTAATTGGATATAACGTTAGATATGACTTTCCCTGATCGGGTGAGATGGGGGGCCCCAAGCTAACATTTTGCACCAGGGCCCATCAGCCTTTAGCTACGCCCCTGGGTGTAGGGTACTAGTTAGCTGCCTCAGCTGTGATCCCTTTTCTTTAACTATAAACATATATTAATCTGGGGCTTAGTGCTAGCATATAAAACACCTAGCACCAACCCCCTCCTTATTACTTTAGTACCCACTGGGCACAGGGGTGCAGGGAAGGTACGTGTAGGCCAGAATATAATGGGGGAGGAGGTAATACTAAGCCCTGGATGCCCTCTATTAAACAGCTTCACTACTAAAGTAGTAAAAGAAAAGAACTGTAAAATAATTTTATTATAATAATTCCCCCATTCCCCTCCTTGACAATTAAAAAAAACTCTGATGTAATTGTATGGATACGGGTATCTGAAAAACAAAAACAGAAGAGAATATATTAGTGGGGTGTTCTCTCTGATGAGCCAGCTGCCATGGCTTGTACATGTGGTGGTGAATTACAGAAGGGAACTCCACTTGCTGAAGATTGTGTCCTCACATGGTGTTTTTTTTTTTGGTGTTCATGTTTTGCTGATTTACTACTACAAATCTGGGAGCTGATTCTGTGTAAATTACAGATTTTTTGTGTATGAATGTGGAAAATCCTCAGCACACTGCCCTGTAAATATACCCTATGGGGGACATTTATTAAGTCCAGTGTTTTCTGCGCCAGACTTAAAAATGTCCTCGAAGCTCCGACAGTACGGAGATTTATGTATAGGGGCACTGCCTGTACATACATCCCGTGCGCATCAGTGTGCGCGCCAGGAACCTATGTCAGCTCAGAGCTGGAGTAGGTTTCCTGACTGTTTTCCTCGCCCAAAAAATTATAAATTGAGCGGACTCTGAGTAGATGCCCCCGTTCCGCCCCCTTCAAAACCCCACCCCGTCCCTATGGTGTACTGGGCGGAAAATGGCCAGATGCGAATATTTATTTGCAAAACGGCCATTTACAAATGAATTTATTCACATCTGGCCATTTTCCATGATAAATGTCCCCCTTTGAGAGTACTCCTGTTCGGTGCTGCCATATAAAATGTATATATGCCTCCAAGAGACATACCACCCTCAGATCCCCAAATGTAATACAGACATGAGACAGACTCCTGAAATATACTCATTACTTTTGGTGGTACGTACTGTATATATTATATTACAGACCTCCATAATGTAATACAAACCCGAGCCCCCTAATGCCCCATAATGCCCCATAATGCCACAAGCCTCGTAATGTAATAAAAAATAATAAATAAATGTACTTACTATGTGACCAATGGAGCGGCTGCCTGCAAGTTGAAGGGGTTATCCAGCGCTACAAAAACACGGCCACTTTTCCCCCTCTCTTGTCTCCAGTCGAGGTGTGGTTTGCAATTAAGCTCCATTTACTTCAATGGAACTAAATTTGAAACCCCACCCAATCTGGAGACAACAGTAGGGGGAAAAGTGGCCGGTGTTTTTGTAGCGCTGGATAACCCTTTTAATAGTGAATTTACTACCCGTTGAAAGCAATGAGTAGCAAATCCGCAGCATGAAATCCATAGCAAACTCCCTCCATGTGACACTCTGAGGAATTAAACTGTGGGGAGGTGAGGGATCCTGCTGCCTGATCACAGGCACAATGACCACACCCCAGCAAACATCCCAGAAATCTGCTTGAGCTAAACTTTTATGGACCAATACGCTAAGCAGGACAATAGGACAATCAAAACATGTCAGACCTATTTGGATGGAGGTTGTAATTGTAACTATTCATACACATTCTTAGGCCACATTCACATGTTTCGTGTTCTGCATGGAACACGGACGTAGAATGCATGTAACGGACTTCTCCCCGCCCGGGCAGCATCTGTAATTAGATGCTGGGAGCGGGGGAACTGTATGCATATGCAACGCTCTGTAATGACAGCGCCGCACGGCTGATTCATTACAGAGCGGTGCATATGAATATAGTTCCCCCGCTCCCAGCATCTTATCACAGACGCTGCCCACGCGGGGGAGAAGTCCGTTACATACATTCCACGGCCATGTTCCGTGCAGAACACGGAACGTGTGAATGCGGCCTTAATGGTGGAAATCCTTTCCTGCACTAGACATGGAGAGGTGAAATTTTAAATGGCTAAAACACTATAGATTTGCTGTGTCAGAGCCTCAGACCTAACCGTGGATGAGGTGAATAGGACCTATTTCGGCGCTGAGCGGCTCTTGATAACAGTAGATAAAAGTATCAGTTATTTATTGTAGATAACAGTAACCCATCCGAGGCTGTGACACGAATATACCCATCTGAAGTCTTGGATCCTGTGCCTCAAGATCTTAGACTGAACTTGTGGACCGGCTGCTGCGGCCCCTCTGTCTATCTTCACTGATAGCGCTGCACCCTCCGTACAACACTTAAAGGTGAGCATACCCATTTGTGCTCCCCTTGTCATTACTGTTTTTATGGTATCACCCTATGGCGCCTTTCATCTCTTTTAGATTATTTTATCTATCGTGTTCCATGCAGAACACAGAAGGTGTGAATGTGGCCTTAGGGCCCTATTACACGGAGCTATAATCGGATCTAGCAGATCGGCGCTCGTTTACAGTATTGATCAGGTTGCCATCGGCCCATGTAGTAGCACCATTAGACTACCAGGGTGGTCACGGCTCACCATATGTTACCCACCCAAAAGAACTTTTTAACTCTCTATCTTTATTAATGGTGATATTAAAAGCTCAGCCCAAAATAATTAATAGAAAAGTGTAATAAAGGTCTCCTGGCTAGTGGTACTGTACTAGATTAAGGCTAGTGACTGGTGTATCTGCAATGTACATCAGTATGGAGGACCCATAGTTGTAGGGTTAAAAAATACTGTCCCCTCTGGATGTTTCCAATCTAAGTCCTATGTCCTAGGTCCTATCACTTCTATAGTAGCAGTAAAAAAAAAAACATATAGCACCAATAGCAGCTCTCATATATGCAACCAATCAAATATTGTAAGCCATTCTAAAAGGATGTATTCTTATCCATCATGAGAATGTGATGTCAGCTAATCTCACCAGCCCTGTGAAGGGAGGGTTTAAGGACATATACTCACTCGGAGCAGTGCGCAACAGTTAGAATCCTTCTGCTGACACCTACAATGGAGAAACTCTGTGACTAGAGATGAGTGAACTTACAGTAAGTTGGGCGTAAATGAACCTGATGTCTCGGCCATTGAAAAAGATGGATACAGTCCATGACCTATGACTGTCATCCTTGCCATTTCCAGGCTGCAGACTAAAGCAATCAGTGGCCTCTACCATTCAAAAAGGGCATAATGGTCACATGACCTTGCATATCAGAGACTCCGTACTATTTTTATAGCATATTCCACAATTAATTCATAAAACAGGATTCACAAGAGGGTACCCGGATTTGAACCAGGGACCTCTCGATCTGCAGTCAAATACCCCCTGTGTATTCTCAAAACAATAAACCTTGTCACTTCAAGGGGAGTGTAGCATTACATGTGAGGGACCATATAATGCATAGTTGTT
Source organism: Dendropsophus ebraccatus (assembly GCF_027789765.1). Lineage (NCBI taxonomy): Eukaryota > Metazoa > Chordata > Amphibia > Anura > Hylidae > Dendropsophus > Dendropsophus ebraccatus. The sequence continues at coordinate 22,482,680 of NC_091467.1, forward strand.
TCAAGATCTATAAAGTAGCTGCAAATGAAATATTTATGTAGTAACATAGAAATATACAGTCTTTTTAAGTTGTCATAAAAACACAGTTTAATGTCTTACTAGGGCTGGGCGATTAATCGAATTAATTCGATTAATCATCCAGAACGTTGAAAGCGATTAGATTTTTTGTGAAAATCGCAAGATCGATTTTCACAAAAAATAATTTCGGGCTGCGGTGCCAGAGAGGAGCTGAGAGGAAGGGGGGTTGCGGTGCGGGCCAGCGGGAGAGCCGTAGAGGGGCGGTGTGGGTGAGCGGGGAGAAGATGCTGGGTGGCCAGGCTGGAGAGGGGCGATGTGGTGTTGGCGGCCTCCAGCCACTGACAGTGCCGCCGCTGACCTGCCCCCGCCCCCTCCACTGAGCGTCCCCCTCCCCTCCCGGCCAGACGTGGAGGTCCCGGGTCTGTGAAGGAGGAGGCCGCAGGGACTACAGTAGGTGGTGATCGTGGCGCTGCATGTCCTGGAGCTATACAGAGGGATCGGGGGCTCAGTGCAGACCCCCGTTCCCGCTGTATAGCTCCGTGACCCGCAGCGACGCGATCACCACTTCCACAGACCCCTCCCTTCCTCCCAGTCCCCTCAGTGTCCCCTCAGTGTCCCCCCAGTGTCACCTCAGTCCCCCCTCAGTTTTACCCCCGTCCCCTTCAGTGTCCCCCCAGTTCCCGCAGTGTCCCCTCACAGTCCCCCCAGTCTCCCCTCAGTGTCCCCCCAGTCCCCTTCAGTGTCCCCCCAGTGTCACCCCAGTCCCATTCAGTGTCCTCCAGTGTCACCCCAGTCCCCTTCAGTGTCCCCCAGTGTCACCGCAGTCCCCTTCAGTGTCCCCCCAGTCCCCTTCAGTGTCACCCCAGTCCCCTTCAGTGTCCCCCAGTGTCACCCCAGTCCCCTTCAGTGTCCCCGAGTGTCCCCCCAGTCCCCTTCAGTGTGCCCCAGTGTCACCCCAGTCCCCTTCAGTGTCCCCCAGTGTCACCCCAGTCCCCTTTAGTTTTACCCCATTCCCCCTCAGCCTCCCCAGTCACCCCTCATCTATACCTGTACTACTACACCCCTTATCCACTATACCTCCACTACTACACCCTACGTAGATGGAGGCACAAACATGATTTCCTATACTATATGGGGCCTCTGTTACACTGGAAAGCAATACAGTTGTTGTCTGAAATATCATTAACCCCTTAACGACATCGGGCGTAAGTATACGCCCCCGCAGGGTGGGCCTTAACGCAAACGGGCGTATACTTACGCCCGATGTTTCCCCAATCGCTGTGTGTTCACACACAGCGGCGGGGACGATGGCCTGCTATAATGTATAGCAGGCCATCTCTGCTCGTCGGCACGGGGGGTGATTAACCCCTCCCGTGCCGACGATCCCTGCTATATGCTGATCAATACAGATCAGCATATAGCAGCTAAATTCAGCTTTCCGGGTCATCGGTGACCCGGTGACCTGGAAAGCAATGGCGATTGGTGCTGTCTGAGATAGCACCAATCGCCATAAGTGTCCCCACCAAAGATGGCGCCGATGCCACCCCCACGATCGCCGTAATAGGCCGGCAAGTACTGGCCAGCCCATCACGGCGATCATACTGTAAAAACACAGTTGTGCTGAGTTCTGCACCCCTCAGCTAGGTAGCTGAGGGGTGCAGAACAGGTGTGTGTGGTGCAGGTGTACCATACTCACCTGATCTGGGCGTCCGGAGCGAAGATCTGCGGTCCGCGCCGTCCTCGCGTCTTCTTCGCTTCACTTCCGGGTTCGGTCGTCCAGCGTCGGAAATCTTCGGAAACGCTCGGGTTCGGCGGGTCTCGGCAATCTCTGGCAGTGTCGCTCTACTGCCCCCTAGCGGCTGATCAGTGAATATCATTCACTGATCAGTTGCTTTGGGTTAAAAAGATTTTTTAATTTTTTTTTCCTAACGCCGCTGAATGCTGATCAGCATCGCACATAAGTGCGCCGCTGATCAGCAACTCCTCCATTTTGGCGTAGGGGCGTTTTTTCCCCCCCTATATCCTACCGCCACTGTCTGCTGATAAGTGCCGCACATAAGTGCGGCATTTATCAGCAGCTCCTTTCTTGGCGTAGGGATATTTTTTCTTACTGTCAAAAACACGTAAAAAACACTACATTACACCACACTACATGGAATAAAGTTTTACACTACACCACTACACATTTACATACCCCATATACCAATCCCCGGATAAAGATGGCCCCCAGGGTGTTTTTGGCATCAGAGGCATACGCTATTATTGCCTCAGACACCGAAACAGCCAGTGAGGATGAATGGGGGGATCCTTCGTTCCTCCATTCATCCTCATCGTCCTTATCATCCAGTGACGTGTCTGGGGGTAGCGTAGCGTACGCTGCCCCCCAGACACGTCTTTTCCGCCAGTACCGTCCCAATAAGAGATCACGGTATGGCGTGAAATTCTACAAACTCTGTGAGCGTACCTCAGGGTGCACTTACAGATCCAGGGTACGAGCACACTGCGGAATGGCGAAGGATAACCCTTTGTGCATTCCGCAGCTGGCACTTACCGGCGGACTGGTGGAGGCGCGCGTTTCCGCCCGTGTCATAGATTCCATTCTATGCACGGGCGGATTCCATTGTCCGTCCAAAGAATGAACACGTTCATTCTTTGGACAGAGGGCGGAATTCGCCCGTGCATAGAATGGAGTGTGACACGAGAGGAGACACACGCCTGCATCAGTCCGCCGGCGGGTGCCAGCTGCGGAATGCACAAAGGGTTATCCTTCGCCATTCCGCATTGTGCAGGTACCATTACAGTGTATGAAGGAAGGGACACCCGAATCCTGCCCCCAGATGCCCCCCCATCCTCGGAGTTAGTGGGGAGATCGTTTGGGAACTGATCTTCCCACTGCTGGATAAAGGTTACCACCTGTACGGGGATAACTTTTATACCAGCACCCCCTCTTCTGGTCCCTCACTGCCCGAGCTACTGTAGCTTGCGGCATGATCCGAAAATATCAGAAGCAGTAATAAAGCCTTCATATTTAGCAGCCATGGAGCGGACCCAGCACTTCTGGATATGAAGGACCCCGTATCGCACCAGGGCAACATTTTCCAGGTGACGTCCCCCACACTGGAAAACAGGAGACCCCAGAAGAAGTGCAGAGTGTGGGGTAACAGGGGGATCAGAAAGGACACCATTTTCCAGTGTGACACATGTCCTGATCACCCCGGCCTCTGCATACAGCATCGCTTCAAGGCGCTCCACACGTTATTGGAGATCTACATTTTCTAAATTCTGTCCCTTATTCCTATTTCACGGGTCACGTTGATCCAGGGATTATTCTGATCGCCATTATGGAGTCGGGAAGGAATTTTTCCCCTGTGATGAGGCTTCTGTCGTCTGCCTTACGAGGGTTTTTTTTTTGCCTTCCTCTGGATCAACACAGGTTGAATTTGATGGACACCTGTCATTTTCAACCTTATAAACTAATAATTGGCCTAATACCCCCCCAAAAAAATTAGAATTGTCCCTTTTCCCCAGCTAAATAGGTATGGCCGCCATTCCCATTAGAGGATGCCATGATGCAATTACAAAGCCTCTGTGCGGCCAGGACAGTAGAAACCCCCCACAAGTGACCCCATTCTGGAAACTACACCCCATAAGGAATCTAACGAGGGCGGCAGTGGGGATATGGCCCCCTGGTGACGGGCACATTTGTGGCGTGAAAATGAAAAAAAAAATATTTTTTATTTTCACGGTACATGTTCCACATATGTGCCCATCACCAGTGGGGTCCATATGCTCACTGTACCCCCTTGTTGGATTCCTTATGGGGTGTAGTTTCCATAATGGGGTCACTTGTGGGGGGTTTCTACTGTTCTGGCAGCACAGGAGCTTTTTAATTGCGACATGGCCTCCATCCTCCATTCCAGCCTCTAAATGGCGCTCTGTCCCTTTGGTGGCTTGCCCTTGTGCCCATATGGCACATTATGTCCACATGTGGGGTATTTTCGTACTCAGGGGAAATTACCCTACACGTTTTGTGTTCACTTTCTTTTTTAACCCCTTGTGGAAAAGGAAAAAAATCAAGGCTAGACTAACATATAGTGTAAAAAATGTTTACTTTTTACACTAAATTATTGATCCTGTCTTGATTTTTTCATTTTCACAAGGGGTTAAAAGATAAAAAAAAACACTAAATGTGTAGAGCAATTTCACCTGAGTACGGAAATACCCCACATGTGGACATAAAGCACCATGCGGGTGCAGGGTAAGCCTCCAAAAGGAAGGAGCGCCATTTGGCTTTTGGAGGCTGGATTTGGCTGGAATGGAGTTCGAGGGGCCATGTTGCATTCAAAAGGCCCCTGTGTTGCCAAGACAGTTGAACCCCCCACAAGTGACCCCATTATGGAAACTACACCCCTCAGGGAATGTAACAAGGGGTGTAGTAAGCATATGGACCCCACTGGTGACGGGCACAAATGTGGAACAATATGGCGTGAAAATAAAATATTAAATTTTTTACACTATAATGTTGGTTTAGCCTTAAATTTTTCATTTTCACAAGAGGTTAAAAGAGTAAAAAACACACATAATTTGTAGAGCAATTTTCCCCGAGTCCGTAAATACCCCACATGTGGACATAAAGCGCCATGTGGGTGCAGGACAAGCCTCCGAAGGGAAGGAGCGCCATTTGGATTTTGCAGGCTGGATGTGGCCAGAATGGATGATGAACGCCATGTCGCATTTACAGAGCCATTGTGCTGCCAAAACACTGGAAACCCCCCACATGTGACCCCATTCTGGAAACTACACCCCTCAAGGAATCTAACAAGGGGTGCAATGAGGATATGGACCCCTTGATGACGGGCACATTAGTGCCGTGAAAGTGAAAAAATGAAAATTTTCACTTTCACGTCACATTGTTCCACATTTGTGCCCATCACTAGTGGGGTCCATATCCTCATTGCACCCCTTGTTAGATTCCTTGAGGGGTGTAGTTTCCAGAATGGGGTCACTTGTAGGGAGTTTCCAGTGTTTTGGCAGCACGAGGGCTCTGTAAATGCGACATGACCCTTGAAATCCATTCCAGTAAAATACAGCTTCCAAAAGCCAATTGGCGCTCCTTCCCTTTGGAGGCTCGTCCTGCGCCCGCTTGGCACTTTATGTCCACATGTAGGGTATTTCTGTACTCGGGAGAAACTGCGCTACATGTTTGGTGTTTTTCTTTTCTTTTATCCCCTTGTAAAAATGAAAAATGAAAGCTAGAACAACATTTTAGTGTAAAAAATAGAATTTTTCCTTTTTTACACCACATTGTTCTGAAAATCTGTGAAGCACCTGTGGGGTCCAGATCCTCACCGCACCCCTTGTTACATTCCTCGAGGGGTGTAGTTTTCTAAATGGTGTCACTTTAGGGGTGTTGTTTAGGTTTTGGCACCCCAGAGCCTCTGCCAACCTGAAGTGGTACAGTCAGAAATGACCAAATATAACGGAGGCATTGAAATTCACTAGGCGCTCCCTTATATCTGAGGCTTGTGGTTGCGTCAAATAGCGCAATAGGGTCACATATGGGGTATTTCTATAAACTGCAGAAACGGGGCAATCAATATTGGGGTGCATTTCTCTGGTAATAGGTTTATCATTATGAAAGATATTGGATTACAATAAAATCTCTGCACAGAAAATAAAATTTTCTAATTTCTTACACACTTGGCTTTTATTTCTGTGACTCCCCTAAAGGGTTAAAAAACTTTCTGGAGTTTGGGGGGTGCAGCTTCTGAAATGGGGTTCTTTGTGGTGCTTTCTAACATACAGTCCCCTCAAATACACTTTCAGGCTATGTTCACACTACGTATATGTCCGGCCGCATACGTATGAAACTCCGGCCGAGACTTTACGCAAGTTGTGGCCGGATACGTACGGAACGCAAACTTACGCCCGTAGTGTACTTACGCTTCCTGAGCGCTCTTCGTAGCGATCTGACAGCGGTCTTTTCCTTGGAAATCTTCGCCTAGCCTCGGACACCCCACAGAACCTTTTGGATCGGCACAACAAGCTTTTAAAATGAAGAAATCACCACTACGTACGGGACTGCATGTAACGCTACGGGCGTAAATTACGGCATTTCCGTCCCGAAATAATGGTCTGGTTCATTTTTTACGGCGCCGTATACAATCTGGGCGTAAGTTCGTACGTAGTGTGAACTGTGCGGCCGTAGATCGTATACTTTACATTGTACGCAAACTACGTAAGTTTCCGGCCGCTTATTCACGGAACGCGCTACGGCCGGAAACTTACGTAGTGTGAACCCAGCCTAAACCTGAAGAGGTCCCTAAAAATATCTGATTTTGAAATTTTACTAAAAATTTGGAAAATTGCTGCTAATGTTTTAAGCTTTCTATTGTCTAAAAAAAATGAAATATAGTTTAATAAAAGCTACCAACATAAAGTAGACATGTTGCTAATGCTATTTAATATATAATTTATGTGGTATAACCATTTTCTGTATAAGCAGAAAGGTTTCAAAGTTGGAAAAATGCATTTTTTCACAATTTTTCACGTTATTTTGGTGTTTTTCATAAAGATTTGTTATAAGTATCGGCTCCATTTTACCAGAAATGTAAAGTACAATATGTTATGAGAAAACAATCTCAGAATCGGCTCGATAGGTAAAAGCATCCCGAAGTTATTAATGAATAAAGTGACACTGGTCATATTCATAAAATTTTTCTCTGTCCTTAAGGCCATTTCAGGCTCTGTCCTTAAGGGGTTAAAATAGTATCTGATGCTGCAGGGAGAAAATGTTCTGTTTATTTAGCAAAAAAATTTAAAAATCGAGATTTAAATCGAGAATTGTCCCAAAAAATCAAGATTTAATTTTTTGCCCATATCGCCCAGCCCTATGTCTTACACAAGGACTGAATAATAAAATTTCTAGAGTAGATTGCTGCTGGGCACAAATAGTCAGAACACATAACATCATTGATAGCGCCAACGATGAAGATAACTAAAATGTAGCCAACAGTTCATATAATATAATTCTGTAAGTAACAAAAAAAACCCATAATTAAACAGGTTACATTATGTAACCAGACCCAATACAGACCCCCATAATGTAATACAGACCCCGTTATGTAACCAGACCCAAGACAGACCCCCATAATGTAATACAGACCCCGTTATGTAACCAGACCTCAGAGAAACCTCAATAATGTAATACAGACCCCCAGACAGACTCCCATAATGTAATACAGACCCTATTATGTAGCCAAACCACAGACAGACCCCCATCATGTAACCAGACCCCCATGATGTTATAAAGACCCTCAAAATGTTATACAGACTCTCAAAATGCAGTACAGACTCTCAAAATGTAATACTTACCTGGGACAGACCCCCATAACGTAATAAATGTCCACAGTCAGACCTCTATAATATAATTTAGACCCCAGACTCCATAATGTTATATAGACCCCAGAATGTAATAATGCCCTCCCAAACCCCTATAATATAATACATAGACAGACCCCCATGTAATAAGACATCCCTATAATGTAATACAGATCCTGTCTCAGTTCTGTAATCCGGCCTCTACCATCATGATGGTCACATGACTTGGGCCTACCACACGTCAGATACTCTGTATGAGTGGTAGTATGTGATCTCTGCAGTTCCTCCAGCTGGCTATGCTCCCAGGTGATATGAGTGTTATTACTATAAATAACTTTTTACAGGACTTACAGGAAAAACAGGACTTACAAGGGGGCACCCGGATTTGAACCAGGGACCTCTCGATCTGCAGTCGAATGCTCTACCACTGAGCTATACCCCCTCTGCTGTTTAGTATAGATAGTGTCATTGTACATTGCGGAGGGTGTGTATCCTGTGTAAACCTTCCATTCTATTGCATTATTTTCTGCTGACTGGTAATAACACTTACACCAAACAGAAAAAGGTCACATATCAAAAGGAATAGGACTAGCCTGTTTGGTATCTACTATCCTATAGTACACCATATGATTTTTGTATATATCCTACCTAATAAAATGACCTCTTATGGACGAATGAAATGTAGTATGTAAGGGACCAGATAATACACTGCTGTTTTAAGATCCAAGTGGCTTGTCACCCTCCAAGAATACTGGTGTGAATGAGCAAACTGCAAGCGTAATTGTCACTAGAGATGATCGAACATCGGGAATTTTCAGGTTCATTCAAACTCGAACCTTCTTGAACCTTTGTCATTTGATTCCTGATGCTTTTCCATTCCGTGGGGAAGATGGAGACAGCCCGAGTACCGCCTGGAAAACATGGATACAACCTAGGTAATAGTGTGCAGTGGGGATATCTGATGCAGGCGCGCACGGATGTGCCCGCATCACAACTCTGCGGCTGCAAAGATCATGATTAGAGATGAGCGAACCTGGAGCATGCTCGAGTCCATCCGAACCCGAACGTTCGGTATTTGATTAGCGGGGGCTGCTGGACTTGGATGAAGCTCTAAGGTTGTCTGGAAAACATGGATACAGCCAATGACTATATCCATGTTTCCACATAGCCTTAGGGCTTTATCCAACTTCAGCAGCCCCCGCTAATCAAATGCCGTACGATGGGGTTCGGATGGACTCGAGCATGCTCCAGGTTCGCTCATCTCTAATCATGATCTTTTCAGAGACCCGACTTCATGGTATTATAGGTTATATATGTGGTGTTAGTGTCTATGCAATTTTTGGACCTTATATAGTACTGTCATTTTAAATAAGAAGTCCGTTGGATTATCAGATCTGGCGGCTGGCAGGGCAGAATTGATTACAAGTACTAACTTACCCAGTGCCTGCAGTAAGTGTTTGAACCGATCGTGGGACCCCTACCGGGATCTCCGGAGATTGACAGGTCACGACCCGGCTGATGGACTGTCTACTCACCGCGGGCACGGGGAGAGGTTAGTTAGTACTTGTAATCAATTTCCCCCCTGCCGGCTGCAGGATTTTATAATCCGCCGGACTTCTCCTTTAAACGCACTTGTATTTTATTGACATATATGCTATTATATATACATTAGTGTTTATAAGTCCAAATCATAATTTACTATAATATTTATATGTGCCCCAGATTTTGCCCAGTGTGTCCCATGTAAGTGTCTTATACTGTATATGATTACTCAGTATGTCCCAGTATCTCCTGCACTGTATATACATAGAGGAGACCCTCTGACTGTATACACAGCACAGGTGTTGGGTCACAGATAGATACAATGGTGGTAGATAGTGGAGTGCAGTAAGGGGACTGGCAAAGCTGAGTACAGACTGCTCACTGACAGCTGTCACCACATGCACTGTATATACCTATAGGAGGATCTTTCCTAGAAGACAGCACAGGAGCTGGGACAGACGTGTGTAGGGATGATGGGAGTTACCGCTACAGTTGTCTGATGCACTTATACAGGAGAGGAGTGGGAGGAAGGAGCTGATGCAGTGTGCTGCTGGGAAATGTAGTTTCCGCTTGGTGACATGGTCCCTGAAGCAGGACCGCCATCTCCATACTGTGAGGCAGACTGTACACTGGTCAAAAAGGGTCTTCAGAGGAAGCTTATTCCTGGATATGGCCGTCTGTGTACAATAACTGAGCGTAGGAGGCCTTAGACAGAGTAATTTCTTCTGGGATAAATCCAATAAAGACATTTTTTTTAAAGGATTCCTCCAGCAAAGCAAAAATTCTTTCATATCAACTGGTGCCAGAAAGTGCCAGAGATTTGTAATTTACATCTATTAAAAAATCTAATCTTCCAGTACTTATCAACTGCTGTATGTTCTGCAGAAAGTGTTGTATTTATTCCAGTCTGGAAAATTTTTCTATGAAGCTGTGATACTGCTGTCGACAGTTCCTGACATGGACAGGTCTGCTATTACCATCAGCTCTAAGGCCACACTACATGAGCTCCACCATTACATAATATGAGTAATAATCTACCCTCTACACTACAGGGACCAATGAATCTGCAGATCAGCCATATTGAAGACGCTGCCCTGGCTTCTGTAGATGGATTATGGTGATTTGTTTAGGACTGTGTGGTTTATGATATAACTGACCCTTTCATCAGGTTATCTAGTACATTAAACAATAGTGATAATTAATGTACACACATGACCATAAAATGATTAAAGGGGCATTCCACCCAGGCCCTCCCCACACAATCGAATCCTCTCCCGCACTGTTCTGTTTTAAGATTTTGTAACTCGTGGACCAAAGTCAAAATGGCGCCGGCTTGGAAACAACATCTCCCGGCATGGCTCATGTCTCCATGATAAGCATCAGGCCCAGGCGGTGCAGGTAGGTCAGCTGGTGTGGTCAGTGCGAACCCCTTCCAGAGCAAGGAGGAAGAAGCCAAAGAGGAGGAGGAAGAAGAGGTCAGGAAAAATGATCCCTCGACACCTGCCCCATCACCTCTCTAGCAGCCTGGTATCTACCAGAGGAGAATGAGCTTGCCCTCCTACAGCTTCCCAGGACCCAGCTGGCTGCGCCCTCTGTGGAGCCCAGGTGGGTATAGCTGGAAGGGGTGGTGGCGCTTTTGCTGCGGGCTCAGGAACTGCAAACCGAGCTGCTGGAGATCGGCAGGGATCGGCTCCGGGACTACTCCTGTGACCAACTGCAAACAGATGAGTTAGTGACACCTAATGGTGATCGGGCAGCGGGAGGAGGCTATGTCACACAGCATCCTCCCCCTGCCTCTGCCCGGAGGGGAGCCGCGCTCCCCTCGGGCAGTTAACCCCATAAACGCTGCGGTCAATGCGACCGCAGCGTCTATGGGGAGATTCCTGGCCTCCCGCCAATCGGGCGGCGGGGAGGAGGCTGCAGAACGTTGCCTCCCCCCACCGCCACTACCAGTATGTCCCCCGGCCCCCTCCCCGCGTCCCCCGATATCGGCGGATCGCCGCTATTACCGTTATAGCGGCGATCCGCCGGTACCTGGCATTACCTGCACCGCCGCCAGCTTTCATCTCCCCCCACCGTGAATCCACGGTGGGGGGAGATGAAAATGTATAAATAAGACCCCAGATCAGCCCCCCTAGTGGGCGATCACTAACCCGCTCCCCTCCCCGGGCGGCCATCACATCCAAGATGGCCACCCCCATTCCTGCGAACAAACGATGTTTGTTTGCAGGGATGGAAATGAATAAATGATCAAAGCCCCATGCTCTCCGCCACCGGAGGTAGCGAAGAGCATGGGGTAGTGATCGGGGACCCCCCCCGTGTGGTCCCGGAGCAGGCGATCGGCGGTATATACTATATACCGCTTATCGCCTATTCCCAGTGCAAAGATGCACTTTTTATCCCCTGTCACCATAAATCATTGGTGACAGGGGATAAAAAGTGTCAGTGTGTCGCCCCCCAAGTCGCCCCCCAGTCACCCCCCTTCCCCATATACATTACCTGATCCAGGGAGGTCCATCCTCCTCGACGTCCAGGCTGATTCTGAAGTGCGCATGCGCTCCAGAATCAGTTATCTTGGAAAATTTAAAGTGACAGAGACCAATTTGGTCTCTGTCACTGAACTATGATTACTGTGATAGAAAATATCACAGTAATCATAGTAATACAGTGAAAATGAATGTATAAAGTACAAAAAGTGAAAAACATACAAAAAAATAAAACACACACTTTTTATTATAGTAATAATTGCAGTTTACTCCCAAATTACCCCTAACCCCCCCAGATTACCCGTAACCACCGCAGGTTGCCCATATCCGCCCCAGGTTGCCCGTAACCACCACAGGTTGCCCGTATCCGCCCCAATTTGCCTGTAATCACGCCAGATTGCATGTAATCACCGCACGTTGCCCATAACCACCGCACGTTGCCTATAACCACCACACATTACCCATAACCACTGCACGTTGCCCATAACCACCGCACGTTGCCTATAACCACCGCACGTTGCCTATAACCACCACACATTGCCCATAACCTACGCACGTTGCCCATAACCACCGCACGTTGCCTATAACCACATGTTGACCGTAACCACCCCGGATTGCCAGTGACCCCCTCCAGATGGTCCATAATCAGCCCCGATTGCCCGTAACCCCCCAGATTGCATGTAACCACCGCACGTTGCCTCTGACCACTGCACGTTGCCTCTGACCACCGCACGTTGCCTATAACCACCGCACCTTGCCTCTAACTACCGCTCGTTGCCTCTAACTTACACACGTTGCCAGTGACCCCCTCCAGATTGCCCGTAACCACCCAAAATTACATGTACCCACGCCTGATTACCTATAAGCACTTCAGTTTATCTGTAACCACCCCAGATTGTCTGTAACCATCCCATGTTGCCCGTAACCGCAGATTGTCTGTAACCACCCCATGTTGCCCCTAATCACACGTAATTCCCCCCAGATTGCCTCTGACCACCGCACGTTGCCTCCGACCACCGCACGTTGCCTTCGACCACCGCACGTTGCCTCCGACCACCGCACGTTGCCTCCGACCACCGCACGTTGCCTCTAACCACCCCAAATTGCCAGTGACCCTCTCCAGATTGCCCGTAACCACGCCAGATTGCCTATAACGACCCCAAATTACAGGTACCCATCCCAGATTACCTATATGTTTCAATAGTTTTTATTGAAAGATTTTCATAATTATAACAAACATAGATTGGAAAACAATGGCATAATAAAATGACAATGTACAGGCTGGGATAAACAACAGCTGACGTATGCTTAAAGATCACATAATATACAACCTCGCTAGTCGTAGCACATAAGTAACAATACGATGGAGGGAAACAAAGGGCACACGACAACAAAAAGCAAGAGAGTGTTAGATTATGCTGATATGAATATACATAGAAGATTATCAAAAGCTAAAAGGTAGTAAAGAATGCTCAGGAAAAAAAGGTCAGAGACCTAGGAGTATCCAATGATAAGGCTGTAATGTTCAAACGAAAAAGCTTAAGCAGAGTTCCATGTAGTTAGCAAACGCTGGCCCTCCTCCGGGCTGGTAATACGGTGTTGTACGTCATGGTATGGGACCAACAACTGAGTTGAGTTTATCCACCTATATGAGATTCCTTTTTCCCTCAAAGATCTCGTGACACCAGAAAAAGCTCGACGTTTTTGCAAAGTCCCTGGAGATAGATCAGTAAATACTGTGACACTGTTGTAGTCGTTCGGGAGATTTATTTTGTCCCTCACCGCCGTCATAAATTTCGCCTTCACATGTAAATAGTGGAGCCGAACCACTACGTCCCTCGGGACATCAGATGGGAGAGTCGGGAGTTGCTTTACCCAATCAATAAGCAAATCTTGAGGTGAACAGTCTGGAAGCACGCTACTCAGGAGCCTTTGTGTGTAAGTTGGTAACTCGGAAAGAGCAACAGCTTCAGGCACTCCCCGCATCTTAACATTGTTGCGCCTTTGAACATCATCCAGAATCGTATGTTTGTCACGAAAAGACTGAAGTTCTTCCTCTAATTTCTTACAGGTAGCTGTTAAGGAATTGTGTGCTCCAATAACCTCACTAAGCTTCAGTTCGGCTAACAATGCTCTGTCCTCCCCTGCTCTCACCAGGGAGGAGAGAGAAGCAAAAACGTTATCGATTTTATGCAGCAATGAGTCTCTCAAAGTCACAAATAAATTTCTAAGCCCCATAACACCCTAAAAAAGTAAAATATGTTTCCCAAATTGTGCCAGAATAAAGAGGACATATTGGTAATGTGATTTAGTAACTAATTTATGTGCTATGACTTCCTTTTTTAGAAGCAGAGAATTTCAGAAGTTCATAAAATGCAAAATTTGCTAATTTTTCATATTTTGATGTCTTTCACAAAAAACACACGAAGTGTCATATGTGACGAAAAAACTATCTCAAAATCGCTAGCATAAGCAACGTTAAAGCATCGTTAAAGCATCACTGAGCTATAAGTGCATGAAGTGAGACAGGTCAGATTTTGAAAAATGAGCCTGGTCATTAAGGCCAAAACAGGCTTTAGAGGCAAGGGGTTAAGATATAAATCATGTTTGCAATTTACTTTTTTTTTTTTTTTTTTTTTTTAAATCATGGAAAACACGGGACTTCCTGTGATTAGGATCTTTGAAAAAAAAGAGACTAAACACAGGAAGTCTTGGCCATCTGACAACTGAAAGAGAAGGCAGTCATGTGATTCATAGACACATTGAGCTGTGAATCTCTGTAATGCTGGGACTTCATGTGTTTAGTCTCTTTTTCTTTTTTTTTAAACGATATTTATTTATTAGTGGCTTATGTAATATTTGAACATACATATTGAAAATTCATTACATATTCAAAAAGAAAGTCGCTCACAGGCAACAAAGGATTGTATGTTTACAATATCATACAGATACAATGAGCCCTTTGTAATAACCTTAAAAGATATATTATCATATACAATACAACGTAGTCTTACCAAAAACATAAGTAGAAAAACAGTAATTTATAATATAACCTTAAAACATGGTATAGATGTCAGATATTCAAATATGCTACCAATAGAATGGAGAGAATTTTCTTTAACAGAGAAAGGGAAAAGCTTAAGATATTTGGAGTGCTCCCAGAGTTCCCTTTTGGGCGGCCATGCAATACCAATTAGTGTCCTTAAATTGATTAATGACAGAGTCTCTCTCTTCTATAGTAAAATCATGAATTAGAAATTGTGTCCATTTGGACATAAATGTTTTTTTTTTATTTTTCTTTGGTGCGCAATACATCCAAAAGTTCCCAATGAAAGATCCCCTTCAGAGCGGAGATTACCTCAGAAATGTCTGGTAGAGTATCCAGTATCCAGTGTCTTAATAAACATTTCAGGGAAACTAATAGAGTTAAATGAATTCCTTTAGAAGTAAGTAATTTAGGAGAGGGAGTAGTAGAGTCTATATCAATAAAATGAAAAAGATAACTAAGAGGGAGAAGTGGTATGGCATGGCCCCAAGTGGACAAAAGATAGAGCCGCACAGAGTCCCAAAATTCCTGCACTCGCGTGCAGGCCCAGGCACAATGAAACAAGTCTGCTTTAGGAAGTGAACATTTCGGGCAACTGTTTATGTGAGAATTGTGGGAGTTGGAAAAAGGAATATTAAAGGCATATATAGCCTTGTGTATAAAGCGGAAATGTATTTCACGTAGAACCACATTAGGAGTGGCAGAATGCACTAGTTGAGATCCTCTCAATATTTGTTGGGTCAGATCCTCTGAAAAAATTCCGGAGGACCATTTTTTGAAAAAAATTTGTCTAGATAAATTCTTTTGAGAGCGTGATGTAAGTTCTCCATATGTATGTGATAAAGAATTATGAACCGGTGGTGTTGGGAATAGATTATCAAATTCTATATCACTTTCTGCTTCTGCAGAAGACAATTTAAATCGTGTTCTGACGATATCTCATGATAAGAAAGTGTTGGAATTAGTATCCAGCAGATCCCCAACAGAAGAAACATGTGCACTCTGCCACTCTGAGTAATCTAATTTGTCTGAGTCAGGTGGGTAAAGTGGTGAATGCCACAGAGGAAATCTTTTCGATAGGCAAAACAGTAAACCATATAATTTTCGTATCACCTTCCATGTGGCAATGGTGTCTTTAAAGATAACACTTCTCTTAATTTCTGGGGGGAGTTCTGGTAATTTAGCATGTAGCAGGGTGGGTAAAGGCCAAGGTGCTGCTAAAGCTTTTTCAATTAAAATATTGGAGAAATATGACGTGTCCATAATCCAATCTTTAGCATGGCGAAAGAGAGCGGCTATATTATATAATCTAATATCTGGGCATTGAGCGCCACCTTTAGAAGTAGGGAGACAGAGAGTGGAATAGGCAATACAAGGTCTCTTTGATTGCCAAATAAATTTAGTGAAATATGATTGGAGTAGGGAAACGTCAGAATGTTTGAGTAAAAGGGGTATTGTTTGCATTGGATATAACAGTTTTCCAAAACACATCATTTTGATTAAGTGGGTACGGCCTAGAATTAATGGTAGAGATTCCCATCTCTGGAGATCTTGTTTTATTCTCTTAATTATAGGGCGATAGTTCAGGGAATATAGTGAGGAGGGAGTTCTGCCAATCTGGATTGCAAGATAAGTAATATAGGATTTAGCGATGGAGACCCCCGCAGGACCCGAAGTAGACCTCTTATGTGGAGTTAGGTAAAGAAGTTGACTTTTATTTATATTGATTCTATACCCAGAGAAGGAACCAAAAAATTTTAAGGCATCTAATACTGCCGGAACATGTAGATCTGGGTTATCTAAATATATTAAAGCATCATCAGCAAAGCATGTAACTTTGATGATTTGGGAACCAACCCATATGCCTGAGAAAAAGTCAGAAGAAATAAGATATCTAGCAAGAGGCTCCATCGCCAAATTGAACAATAGAGGGGATAGGGGGCAACCCTGTCTGGTACCTTTTTGTAAGGGAAAGCTATCTGAAAGGAAACCCGGAGTATGAATTCTAGCTTTCGGAGATTTGTATATTGTGGAAATAAAATCTTTGAATTGACCTGTGATACCAAATTTTGTTAAGGTCATGTCCAGCCACTCCCAGCTGATATTATCAAAAGCCTTTTCGGCGTCAATTGCCAAAAGACCTGGAGAGTGGCTGGAACGACCCCCAGATTGGACACCAGACTGGGCCGCTAGTACCGTTCTTATATTAGTGACACCAGAACATCCTTTTATAAAGCCAACTTGATGGCTGCCTATTAGTGATGGTAGGATGTCTGCCAATCTATTGGTCATAATCTTTGCCAACAATTTTAGGTCTACATTTATTAAGAGATTGGCCTGTACGAATTAGGAGATGTCGGATCCTTCCCCTGTTTATGTAGTATTTTGATATATGCAGTATCTCCCGAGGGAAGCATGTGATGGTCAGTAAGAATAGTTTGGAAAGTAGAAAGAAGGGTAGGGGAGATGACAGAAGACATAGATTTATAAAATTCCGCACTATAGCCGTCAGGGCCTGGAGCTTTGTTATTTTTAAGTGTAGAGATAGTGGCAGTAATTTCCTCCAATGTGACTGGGGCGTTGAGAGAATCAAGAGAAGGTGTATCAAGAGAAGGTAGAGTTAATGACTCTAGAAAATTCTTACCAGCAGCTAGATCAAGCCTATCTTTGGAATATAGTGAGCGGTAAAATTGTTGTAAAAGTTGTGATATGACTTTAGGATCTTTTTGTATATTACCCGCTGTATCTTTGAGAGCAGGGATATGTGTAGTAGGTCTACGTCCTTTAGCAAGGTTAGCTAACATTTTCCCTGATTTATTACCATAGCGGAATAAACGGGATATGTATTGATCTCTATATATAGCATTGAGTTTTTCCTGTGCAATTTCGAAAGCTTGTCTAGCTGCTGTCCATTTAGATTTATTGTCATCTGTAGGGGAAGACAGGAAAAGAGTGTATGTAGAGCACAGATCTTGGGAAAGTTGAAGATAGTTTTTACGTGCTTCACGTTTCTGGGCAGCCACATAAGAAATTATTTGGCCCCTTAGAACTGCTTTTGCAGTCTCCCAGAAAAGTATTGAGGATTGTGTATGTTCAGCATTGTTAGAATAAAAGTCTGACCACCATTTTTTTTATAGTTTGATAAATGATTCATCATTAGCTAAATGAGGAGGAAATCTCCAAATAATATCGGATCCCTTCTGAAAAATATCTCTTAATTGTAAACTAACAGGGGAGTGATCCGAAATTACTATATCATGAATTTCAGAGTCTTCTACTCTGCCAAGAGAGTCCGGTGACACTAAACAGTAGTCTATTCTTGACCAGGCCGTTTGGGAGTGAGAGTAAAAAGAGTATTCTCTACCATCTGGGTGTAGATGACGCCAAGAATCAGATAGGGAGGTAGAATTAAGGAAGTTGGATAAAATATTATCTGATGAAGTATATACAGTAGGGGTCTTAGTTCTTTTTCTATCTTCAGTTGTATTAAGAACAGTATTTAGGTCTCCACCAACTATTTTAAAATTATTGTCATCTTGCAGAATGAGGTTTTCCAATTTTTTAAAAAAATCAGGTCTCTGAGTGTTGGGACCATAAACGTTATATATGCTATATTTGCCCGCTGGAGTGTCAATAAGAAGATGACATATCCTGCCTTCATCATCTTGATATTGAGATAATACCGTACAGGCTAAATTTTTATGTGTAAGAATAACTACCCCGCCTTTACGGTTAATAGCTGGTGAACCATAAACTGCACCCACCCAAAAACGTTTGAGTCTGAAATAATCCGATTCAGTTAAATGTGTTTCTTGCAATAATACTATATCGGCCCTAAGTCTCTTAAGGTGTTTCAGTATAGAAGTCCTCTTAGATGGGGAACGTAGTCCCTTAACATTCCAAGTGATTAATTTCATACAATATTAATAGAAGAGGAGGTGTTAAGAAGAGACCCTGGAAGCACAATAACATAGTGGGTAACCCTTTCAGGCAGAAAAAGAGGATAGCATGTAGCATTTTCAGACAAACTAAAGATGATATACCTAAGAATAAAACAGTTAACAATATAAACTAAGCGAATAAAGTGAGATGTGGACTTCACTTTTTTCGTATTGTCCAATGTTCAGAGCATTCGCAAACTCCGCATTATGGAGAAGAAATAAAGAGAAAGAAATAACTGGTGGAGAGGTCACATCAACCTCCGCTCCACTAAATGAGTATATATTAAAATTAAAGACATACACATCCCTACCCTCCTGAGAAATGTGTGAGTTGTCACAGGGAAGCAAATAAATAAAATAAAATAAAAGGAAGAGCCAGTATATAATGATTAGTACTTAAAGAAGTTGTACTTAAACCTAAAACCATACAAGGTGGAATTATACATATACATACATATACATGCACACACACACACACACACACACACACACATATATACATACATAAATACATACTTACACACAGACACACACACCACCAAATGCATTACCACCTAGACTAAAGAAAATAATAATGTAGTAACAAGGTGTCCCTAATATAGTATTTAGTCAACATATATAGGGCTAAATAGAGAGAAAAATACTCAGTTTTAATGAGCAGCATAGCGTCCAACAGAATAGAGATGGAGTTCATAATCATTCCATTTTTTCTACCGTGTCAGTAGGACCATCCAAACGTCGTCTCTTGTGCTTGTCTTGAATAGGTGGAGTGAGACCCTTTACATCTTTAAGGGAAGAAATGGCTTCCTCAGGAGAACTGTAAAAAGAGGCTGAACCATCCGATTTGAAAACTTTCAGTATGGCAGGATAAAGAAGAGCAAATCGTATTTGATTTTTTACCAATGTCGAGCAAATGTGTGCGAAAGCTTTACGTTTTTGAACCACTGCTGCAGAGTAGTCATTAAACATGAGGATTTTGTGGCCACGAATTGCAACATCAACTGTAGATTTTTTAAAGCTTTGTAAAATGTTGTTTTTATCATTATAATTCAGATACTTGACAATCACTTTTCTGGGTTTCTGTTCTTTTTTACCCATTTCCCCTTTCTTACAACCACTGATCTTTTTAACTAAATCCATAATTACATGTGCCCGTATGTGCAAATATTCTTTATCCGGTGTATCTCTAATTGCATGTGCTATTTGGCTATAATATATGAATTGTGTTTCACGTATCTCGTGAAGTGCTTGCATTTGTGCAAATGACCGTATTTGTCCGTTTTCAACTATCTGTGCCAACAAAACCACACCCCTTTTTTGCCAAAATCCTTTATGAATTATTTTATCCAACTCTTCTAATTTATCATTCCCCCAAATTGGTGTATAACAAGAGCTGCATCGTATTTTACCTAATTTTTTAACCGCTATCCACACCTTGAACCATTGTCGTGCAAAAGAGGATTTATTCCTAATATTTTTAAGAGCATTTCTTGCCTCCAAAAAAACCACCAGGTCACCACATTGTGCATCCTGTTCTTTCATAATTTGTACCCCCACACCTGTTGTTCTATTTCTACAAATATTCATTATTTGCAATGAGTAGTAATAAATCTCCATATCCGGCATTTGTAGCCCCCCATCTCCCTGTTGCATTGTGAAATATTTATACCGCATCCTAATATTCTTTCCCTTCCAAATTAATCTGTTAAACAGAATTTCGATTTTCTTAAACCACTTTCGAGGTATCCAGCATGGGGATGCTCTCAAGACATATGTTATTTGTGGGAGCGCTACCATTTTAATCAGGGACATCCTGTCCATCATTGATAGCGGGAGTCCTTGCCAGATCTTTATCTTTTTCTCTAATTTGGCCACCAATGGTTTCAAATTAAGTTCTATAAATCTTTCTGATTGTAAAGCAATCTCTATGCCTAAATAGGGGAAAGTCTCTTCTCTTTTTAATACCCTCATTCCCAGCTCTGGAAGTTCTTCATCCATCCCTATGGGCAGAACAACTGATTTATGCCAATTTATTTGCAACCCTGACATCTTGCCATACTCTTCAAATAGGTTTATTACTCTAGGAATACCGTCAATAGGGTTGCTAATAAATAATAACAGATCGTCAGCATACAGGACGATTTTATCCTTCTTTCCCCCTAACCCAAATCCTGTTATGTCTGGTTCCCGATTAATTATAACCGACAATGGTTCAATGTAAAGTGCAAACAAAAGTGGTGACAGGGGGCACCCTTGTCGGGTGCCCCTTGACAACTCAAATGGCCTTGTTAGTTGTCCATTTATAGACAGGCGGGCCGTAGGAGTTTTATACAGCATTTTAATCCATTTTATAAACTGTAGGCCCAAGCCCAAATGGACCAACACTCCCCATAGGAATCCCCACTCCACCCTGTCAAACGCCTTCACAGCATCAATAGACAGGATGGAGCGGGGGCCCTGTTCCTCCACCTGCATATTTGCATACAGTCTTTCAATAATTTGGAATGTGGATCGACCCGGAATAAAACCATTCTGATCCCGACCGACCAACTCCACTATCTCACCTCGTAATTTCGTTGCTATTATCTTCGCAAAGATTTTATAATCAGAGTTCAAGAGCGAAATTGGTTGATAGGAATCAGGAAGTAAAGGGTCCTTCCCCTTCTTCAAGAACACCACGATAGTAGCCTCTTGCATCGACAGAGGGAGGGAACCAAGAGTACAGGATTCATTATAAAGGTCTAACAAAATTGGTAAAAGAGTCTCATAGTATTTACAATAAAATTCTATTGGGATGCCATCTGGTCCTGGGGCCGAGTTTTTTTTTAACCTAGTATAGCTTGTTTAAGTTCTTCCCTCTTTATCTTATGCTCAAGAAGACAATTATCTAAGTCTGTCAGCTTTGGCATTTCAATTGTATCCATATAGCTTTTTATATTATCACTTAGGCTTATATTTTCCGAGCTATACAGCCTTTCGTAATAACTTACAAATACTTGCTCAATCCCTGACTGTTCATTACTCATTTGCCCATACTCATCCTTAATTGCGTAGATCCCCTTTCTTTCCTCTTGTGCTTTTATTACCTCTGCTAACATTTTATTTGGTCGACCAGTTTCACAGAAAAATCTCTGTCCTTGGAAGAACAATTTTTGCTGAGTTTTTCCGATTTGGAACTGGGCGAGTTTGTCCTGAGCTTCTTTTAATTCATTTAGGGAAGTTTCTGTATGATTGATGTAATGCATGACTTCCTTTTCTTTTACCCTTTCATTTAAAGACTGTTCTTCTGTTCGGAATCTCTTTTTGCTACTACAGATCTCTTTAAATACCACCCCTCTAATAAAGGCTTTCAGGGCATCCCAAACCATATGAACACTAGTAGAGCCCTTGTTAATTATCCAGAATTGTTCGATTTCTTTTGCTATTTTGGTCCCCTCTTTATCTATAATTGTTAGAAAGTGTGTGTTAATTTTAAAAGGTTTATTTACTCTCGGTTTTCTCATCATTAGATCTAGAACCATGGGTGTATGATCGGAAAGAGATTTAGTCTCATATTTAATGCTCTGTATTTTACTAACTGCTTCCCTATTACATAGTACTAAATCAATTCTTGACGCCGCCATATATGACGCGCTATAACAGGAGTATTGATATTCCCGGGGATATTTCTCCCGCCAGACATCCAGCCATCCCACCTCCCGTACAAACCTTGCTAGGGGGGAGGGCTGGTCGGAGGCCCGGCGTCCCCCACTCCTTCTATCCAATTTAGGGTCCATCACAGCATTAAAGTCTCCATTTACATAGACCGGAATCCCTTCTTTACCTTTAATAAAGTTCAACAATATCTTTAAAACTTCCAAGGAAAAAGGAGGTGGAATGTAAATAAAGGCAAGAACGACCTCGTCCTGATACAATTTACCAAAAAGAAAGATATACTGCCCTCTACTGTCTATTTTTTTCTCTCTTACATCAAAATCTATTTGGTTATGAATCAAAACCGTAATACCTGAAGAAAAAGAAGAATTCCCCGAGCTATACATTTGTGCGGCCCATCTCATTTTTAGTCTATGATATGTCTCTGATGTAAGGTGCGTCTCTATAATTCCAACTATCGCAGGAAGATGTCTGGTGAGCAGGTCCATGACAGCGCGCCTCTTTATTTTATCTCCCAACCCCCTTACATTCCATGTTAGAATTTTAGTTGTGCGAGTCATTCTTTACTATATAAGGAAAAAAAAACAAAAAAAAAAACACAAGAACACACCACTATCATCTCTGCCCTGTCTTCCACCAGCCTCATCCCCACCCTCCCCACCCCTCCCCTCCCACCTCCCCACCCCTCCCACCTCCCCACCCCTCCCTTCCCACCCCCCCCTCCCCTCTCCTGACAAAGGAAAAACAACTCTTCCTTCATCTCTTACCTCCACCTACCCCCCATCTCACCACCCCCCGCCCCCCCCCCAACAACACTCCCCCTTTCACAAAAAAAAAAAAATATATATTTCTATTAATTTATTAATTTGCCTTTCCATACTTTTAGTCCGAGGTTGAACCATTCCTTTCCAGCCAGTCAAATGCTTCTCCTGGAGATGTAAAAAATTGCACAGATCCATTATAAGAAATTCTTAGTTTGGAAGGGAACAAGAGGGAATAGGATATGCCTCGATCTCTAAGTTTCTTCTTCACATCTCTGAATGATTCCCTTTTTTTCTGTGTTACCTTGGAGAAGTCCGGATATAATGCAATTCTTGCTCCATTGTAACACAACTCATCTTTCTGTCTAAGGGACCTCAGAATATTATCCCTGTCCCGAGACAGCAAGACTTTAACCAACATAGTTCTAGGTGGCGCACCCGGTGGCGGTTTTTTACCAGGCACCCGGTGCGCCCTTTCTATATCAAAGCTTTGAGACAGTAAAAAATTATCCACATTTTCCTTGATCCATTTTACACAAAATTCTATGCAATTTTCCCCTTCAGCCCCTTCAGGGAATCCCACCATACGAATATTGGATCTCCTGGATCGATCCTCCATTTCAACCATTCTACCAGATAGCATATTATAGTTAGCTTTCATTGTCCCCATATCAGCTACTAGGTCTTTTAGCTGGGCTTGCATAGTTGGAACCGTCTGCTCAATTTCACAAACTCTGTCTCTTATCTTGCTGAGATCGTCTCTAATAAAAGACATATCTGCTGCCAAGCCCCCAGTCTGTGAGTGTACCTCCCCCAGCTCTGCATTGCATTTCTGTATCTCTTTCAGGATTTGCTGCAGTACTGGGGAGTCTACACCTCCTTCCTGATCTTCATGAGAGGATTCTTGTGTTTCTAAGGGGGAGTACCTAGATCCTTTAGTTTGTGGTTGGCTGGAGGGGGAAGCGTCATTCTTTTGGTTCCGAGCTCTATTAGACATGGCTGGTGATTTAAGATATTTATCCAGCCTACCAGCGTTTAATGCATCCGTGTTACCACCAGATTGTCGTGGCTGTGCTTTCGCTGGCATTTATTACAAGGAGGCCTGATTCTTTAATGCGATAGGCTCTCTTGTTCCTGTGGGAATCTCCATATGCTTAGTGTAAACCTATGGAAAATATCCGGCGTCCCTGCTGGCCGCTGTTGATATACTTTATATAATGCAATGCTTTATATCTGAGGGTTAAAAAAAAAAAAAAAAGTCTATGTCAAGGTTTATTTAGTTTTCACATTCTCTGACTAGCCCGAACTTTATGCAGGCTGTATAACAGTTCATACAATATGCTTCTTACCCCCTTTTTCCATACTCCAGTAAGCCGGGGACTTGTGATCCGTATATTGGAATCTGCATATACCGCACTCTCCTTGCTTACCCTCAGTAGGGTCCCTTTATATAGGTATATTATATGAGATACAATGCCGTATATCTGAGGGATCAGAGCATATAGTTTATAACAAGTTTTTATCTGAAATACAGGTTAGTTTACATTTTACAGTCTCATTTCAGCCCATAGCTCATATAAGCCATTCAAAAATTCGGGTGATGTAGATCTTACCCTTCGTCCCGGGCCCTAATATGTAGGGAGTTCACTTGCTGAATGCAAGTCTTTATACCAGTCGCCCTCTCGCTTCTGGTCCTTATAAGTTTGATTTGCAGGAGAAAATGCAAAGTAGCTGAGGGTTTAAACATCATAAATTCTATCAGGCTTTGCTATTATCCAGCCATTTCTCTTTTACTCATAAGTCACCTTGACATTTCGTATTATGTTTTCTTACCCCCTCCTGCCACACTCTGAGGTATCAGGAGCCTTGCACGTGGGACGCCAGCGTCCTCCTCCTCTCACTGTTGTCTCACTGTCGCTCGGCCGGGGGAAACCGGATCTTATTGTCTCCTGGCGTATTGATTCAGTTCCTCTGGCCAAACGGTCTCATGATCTCCAAGTCTCCCACTCAACCTCGAGAGGGGGCTTCTGGGGTCCACAACCCGTCCCGGGGCTCCATCCCTCACAGGATTCCATCCTCCCCGGAGTCCCCTCCAAGACCAACATGTGCCCGAGCGATGCCATCTCCGGTCCTCAGTCCACAACCGCCTATGTCCCTCCGCCGACGCAGCCCGGCATTCCTCGGCCCTGTCCGGCATCCTTCGGGACTCCGCCCTCGCTGCGGCTGCCGATTGGCCATAACTCCAAGCCGCATCGCTTCTCCCCGCGCCGCCGCCTCCAATGCCACCCAGTTCCAGCACGTCCAACCATCCCCAGTCCACCCGTCTCGGACCCTGACAGGGGCAGCCGAGTCAGGTATAACGCTTCCTCATTCCATCATCCAGGGGAGGAGGGGGGGGGGGTCCCGGGCATAGCCCAGGATGGGCCGTGGCGCGGAGAGATCAGAGAGCCTGCAGCTACTCCATGCTGCACGGTGGCTCCGCTCCCATTTGCCGGGGTTCTGTTCTTTTTTATTTGCATCTTGCTTTTGTTTCGCTGGTGGGGGTCCCACACGGTGCGCTCTTTCCACAGTAATGTGACCTGGGATACCCAAGGCTTGGGGAAATTCTAGAGAACATATAGCATGTAATTGCATGGCTGGAATGGATTCAGGTAAACCTATAATACGTAAATTGTTGCGCCTAGAGCGGTTCTCTAGATCATCAGTCTTTGTTTGCAATGAAGCTGTGACATTCATATTCTGTTGTAGTTTTATTTTTGTAGAATGTATTTCATCTTCTAACAGGCTGACTCTCTCCAGAAGTTCAGTAATCTGTGAGGTATGCGTTGCTATATCTCCCTGTATGGTTGCTAGGGAGGAAACTATAGTGGCCTCAAGAAAGGATTTTATGTCATTTAATATCATCTTGGACACTTGAGTTGCCAGTGCCTTGCAAGACATATTTAGTCCTGGTATTATGGTGTCACAGAGGTCCGGCACTGGGGTTTGTGAAGTATGTGTTTCCTCTGTGTGTGCCTCAGCAGCAGCACCTCGTGTCGGCGCCATCTTAGGTGTCCCTGTGACAGAGCTGTGAGGTAAATGAAGGAGGGCTTATGGGGAGGTGTATAACTGGTTCCCCGCTTAATGGAGTGGTGCCTCAGACTCCTCGGCACTTAGAGAAGTCAGAGGTGTGGTACGGCAGGGCCGGTAATGTCAGGAGTCAGAGCGGGGAGCGATATTATGAGTGGAGGGTGGAGGAGCTCACTCACACTGCTGCCATCCCATACGTGCTGGAACCGGAAGTCTAGTCTCTTTTTCAACCAGCACAAGACTAAAAAGCTTCAGGAGACTGGACCTGGATTTCAGGTAAGTATATATTTGTTTCATAGCAGGATAACAAAAAAAATAATGAATGTAAATTGCAAACTTGCTTTATATCACATCCCCTGTTGATTTAGAAAATTATAACAACATTGACCCTGGTTATATGACCTCCCAACATTATTTTCTCCCTACCAATGATAGTACAGTGGTACCTTGATTTAAGATTAACTTGGTTTAAGAGCGTTTTGGTTTAAGAGCTCACGGTTTTTCAAAATTGTGACTTGGTTTAAGAGCATTGTTTTGGTTTAAGAGCTCCCTGTACTGGGTGGGAGGGCGAGTGGGGGAGGGGCATGGCCTGCATAGCGGGGTCTACAGCACTGTATTCTGACCACGGAAGTCTCCCTCACCTTCCAAATCATAGCAGATCCACTTCAGGCTGGGGCTTGCATCAGGGGACAGAACTATGGAGGTAATCTCTTCATAGCTGTAATCCCTCTCTCCACAGAGAGTGCTGCATGTATGTACCCACATATGTCCTGCTCATTCCTTCATGCTCCCTGCAGTCTCTGTCAGTCCTGATTGGTCCATGCTGATCACACACTCCTTCTCCGTTGCTGTCATGTGACCACACAGCCCTGCTTCTCTATTCTAGCCTGTTGTACTACATTACTGCGTTATAAGGATCTGCAGTTCCATCCTGTATCTACAAACTGCTGCAGTTTTTTCAGGTTTATGCCCTTACTATACATTGTACTCCACATGCTGACTACTATACTGTACAGTAACTTATAATATCACATATTTAGCTGTTTATAAATGCTTATATTTGTTTTACATGTTATTCAGAGTATAAAATCATTATTTCTAAGGTGTGGAACCAATTGTTTGCATTTCAATGATTTCTTATGGGAAAATTTGCTTTGGTTTAAGAGTGGTTTTGGATTACAAGCACGGTCCCAGAACCAATTAAACTCGTAATTCAAGGCACCACTGTATTTGGTCTCTCTCGTTGTTACAAGTGAGGGTTTCACTCCCTGGTTGTATGAGTGAACACTAGGAGGAGTGGTGTTTCCAGACGTGACTATTTTCTTTGAATATTTGCCAATTTTTTTCCCAGGCATTATTGCATTTTCTCGAAAAACAGGACTCATAAGGGGGTACCCGAATTTGAACCTGTCAATCAATCTGCAGTTGCATGCTCTATTACAGAGTTATATTCTCTCCATTAATCTCCACTACTGATAATTCTCCTCCAGGTGTACACAAGCCTGAGCACTGCACTCCGCCCTTAGGCCGCATTCACACGTTCCATGTTTTGCTTGGATCACGGACGTGGAATGCATGTAAAGGACTTCTCCCCCGCTCGGGCAGCATCTGTGGTAAGATGCTGGCAGCGGGGGAACTGTATGCACATGCGTCACACTGTAATGAATCAGCTGCGTGGCTCTGTCATTACAGCGCGGTGTGTATGAATACAGTTCCCCCGCTCCCAGCATCTTATCAGAGATGCTGCCCGGGTGGGGGAGAAGTTACATGCATTCCACATCCGTGTTCTGTGCAGAACACGGAACGTGTGAATGCGGCCTTCATGGTGGGGATCCTTTCCTGCACTAGACATGGAGAGGTGGAATTTTAAAGGGCTAAAACGCTACAGATTTGCTGTGGATTGAGGATGTTTTCCAACTAATTTGAATAGGAAAGTAAATATCTTTATCATTTCACTCCCATAGGTGTCCATTTCCATTCTGTCGTATGCTGTGGCGGAGAGCAGTGGGTGACATCCATTTTAAAGGCCGATTGCTAAGAGGACAGGATGATGCAGAAGACCCTGTTATTCAGTCATTAGATGCTGATGGACACCTGATTTTGTATCATACCTAAATGAGAACTCATGGGGTCTCTCTTTCACAGCCAACTATTCAACCTGTAGAGTAGAATATCTTTTTCAATCAGATATTTTTTATTAAACATTTTTCAATTTTACAACAAACCCCTCCCCAACCCCTCCACCCCTTCCCTCCCACAACTTCCCCCTCCCCCCAACCCTTAGGACTACATGTCCCTTCCCCATCACATGTTTTAACAAGAAAACACAGTCATCACAAAAATATATCTTGCATAAATATATCAGTACGTTCTGTTACATACCCGATCATCAATTTGCATCTTCCCCAGGCAGGGGACCCCACTCACACACCCCATTCACACCAACATTCTCTCCAGCACATCTACAATATGCAGCACTAATTATAGAAAGTCACTAGAGGCCTCAAGTCCATTAAGGCCTATTCCGCACGGCGTCTACGTTTTGATCTAGAGTAGAATATCTAGATGTGGTACTTAGTTCTAGGAGTTGAACTATCACTACAAGTACTCATTTTAAGAAGGTTGACAGTAACAGCTATTTAGATTATAGGAGCGCACACCATAAAAAGTGGATAGACAATATACCCTTTAGTCAGTAAAAAGAATTAGAAAAAATTGCTCAAATAATGTAGATTTCAAGACCCAAAGTATAATACTTAGTAATAGATTCTCCGCTAAGGGGTATCCGAAAAGAGTGGTAAATGCAGCATACAAGAGAGCCAGCAGTGTCACACAAGAAAACTCAGCCCTCAAAACTCAAAACTCAACTCCTACTAGCAAAATAGTTTAAATTTTAATATTAAGAGATAAAACAAAATCATACAATAAGAATAGAGATAATGAATAACACTGGGTCCTGGACAGATTATACACTCATAAACTCATCTACATCCTTATAAAAAGCAGTCTATGAAACTAACCTATAGTAACTCAATCTAAAACAATTAGATGTAGCCTAATAAAAAGGCCTGATAGGAAAAAAAAATATGGGAAAAAGTAACGCTGTTAAAAATACAGTATCAGTTCACATTGGACTTGTAGTCCT
This sequence comes from Dendropsophus ebraccatus, assembly GCF_027789765.1. Taxonomy (NCBI): domain Eukaryota; kingdom Metazoa; phylum Chordata; class Amphibia; order Anura; family Hylidae; genus Dendropsophus; species Dendropsophus ebraccatus. Next base: position 22,511,722 of record NC_091467.1, read on the forward strand.
ATTGCAGAAGTTCACCAAAAGTTAATTCAGTCTTTGCCTGCAGGATGGACTTAAAATTCATGAATTGCATAGAGGTTCCGACAGTTCATAAAATAATTATATATAATAATTCCTTGATCTTCATATCCTGTCATCTGAAGATGGTTTAGAATGTCGGACCTTTCAGAAACCTACCGCCAGATACTTAGTTATATACTTTACAATAGCTGCCATCTTCCAAGATGGCTGATCAATGTCCCGGAAGGCCAATTTAGGAGATTGAAAAGGAACTGTACAAGGCCTGAACAGTTTGAAATAGAAGCCCAACGAATGACAGAGCGTTTCCAGGAAAAGAAATATCCAGACACTGTAATATCTAAATCATTAATTAAAGTAAGACAATTAGAGAGACAATCCTTTTTTGACCCCACAAATAAAACTCCCTCAGAGAGAACAGAATCTATAATTCTGCCATATAACACTGAGCATAAAAGAGTGGAAAAGCTACTGGCCAAGAGTTGGCATCTAATCCAAAGAGACAGAACAGTAGGACCCTCTCTCCCACCAAGACCCCCAATAGTCTACACCAGAGCCCCCAATTTGGGGATACAAGTGGCCCCGACTGTACCAAGGAGAGCACCACATATTACATCTAAAAGGTCCTGGTTGGAGATCCCGGGTTTCCACAAGTGTGGCACCTGTTTGGGCTGTAAAAGCACCTCCACCCCCAGACACACATTGAAGGTCAGCTCCACTTCTAATGATTTTGAAGTTGACATTAAAGAACTGCTAACCTGTAATTCTAGGGGTGTTATATACATCATCCAGTGCAACTGCCCCAAGCAGTATGTGGGGCGCACCAAAAGACAGCTGAAGACCAGGATCACGGAACATATTAGAAATATAAGAAAGGGGGAAATCATTATCATCCCACTTTAAAGAGGTACACCATTGTGACCCGTCCCAACTGTCCTTCACAGTGGTCCATAGTGTCAGGAAAGATTGGAGAGGGGGCGACTACATAAGGAAAATGATGTCTAGAATAGAGTCACCGAGGATATTTGAGTTTGATAGCCTTGAACCTAGGAGCCTAAATGCTGAATTGGAACTATTTGGATTTTTGTGAACTTGGGGGTCCCCTGGTGGCCTCTGTGCCATGGCCGGCTCCGTGCCAGGCCGTTCTACACGGCGCCGGAGCCGTCCCTGTCGCCTTGGCCTCAGGGGTGGAACATACAATTTTTTGTCTGTCTTATATTTCCCCCCTTTTTATGTAGCTGGCAATATTTCACGTAAAAATCTCCCTTATTCATATTTACTGTATCAATTAGTACTGTACATCATATAATCATTCACACATTCTGCGGTCTGGAATGTAACACATATGTATTTAGATTACTTTTTTGACAGAGAGGTATTTTGGTTGCATTTTTATGGAATAAGCATCATTTTATTCATGTGTCCTTATTATTTTTAACATTGCACATTGGTAATGACAAATGTACAATATATATCACATACGTGTCATTTATCCAATATATTGATAACTCATTATACATGTAACATATGGAGGGCATTCTTATAACTTCATATATCCTATATTCTATGTTCTATTTTTACATTTATATTTATATATTTCATGTTTTCTATTTTTATTTTTATTTAGGTATTCCTAACATTTCAGATTAATATAGAAAAATATACAATATGTACTACATATGTGTAATACATTATACTTGCAATTTATGAGGATCATCCCTATTCCTATTTCTTATATCCAATACTTTATCTTCTATCCTTATACTTATATTTTTGTTTAAATTGATTCTACCCCATTTGACTATGTACACAAGACGCGATATTGATGCGTCTTTTGTGGAACGCAGGTAGACCCATCGAAAATAGAGCGATTACACCTTTCCATTACCTGATATATAGTTATTTTTAGTGTCTGCAGTACAAGTAATTCATAAATAATATAAGTTATAAATATGCTCTTTAAGGCTCGATTCACACGTTGTAAGAGTGCGGCTGTATTTGCGGCTGTAATTGTGCGGCGGTATTTTTGGTGGTTCGTGTGTATGCTTGGAAGTATAGGATATGCGGCTGCACAGTGCACACTATGTATGAATCTACGGCCCTATCGTAAACGGACCCGTAAAAAATGAACAAGACCATTGTTTGCGGCTGAATATGCGGCCGTGGATTGACAGGCGGTCCGTACGGAGTACTTCAAAAATAGCCGGCAATGATGCCGAATGCCGATGCCTCTAATAGTTAGTATATTAAATTAATCAAACACATTTTCTTTGTAATCAAGACACTTTCGTTGGTCAATAATTTATTTCTAACGAATCCATCATTTTGCAATTAAATATACTGTTAAAAAAAATAGATATATAAATAAATGTATATTTATCTATATATTTATTTTTTGACAGTATATTGAATTGCACAATGATGGATTCGTTAGAAATAAATTATTGACCAACGAAACTGTATTTATTTCAATGAAAATGTGTTTTATTCATTAAATATTAATTAGTACAGGAAGCTCTATAAGCCGGTAATTCATTTGCCGGCAATAGAGCATTCTGTACTAATCATCACTTTACTTTAATGAAAACATCAAATGTTTCTTCTAATTATGTTATGACAATAGCATTATTAGAAGAAACATTTAGAATTATATGTGCGCTCAGCTGATTGGCTGTTCGGCTGAGCGCACATATAATTAGCGGGTCCGCAGTACAGTGACTTCATTGTGCTGCGGACCAGCGAAGAGGACACATCGGGGTGAGTATAGAGCTCTCCACCCCCTCCCCAGCACTGCACCCATCCCAGCAAGGAAGGGGGGGTCAGTTAACCCCTTCCTTGCTGGGATGGGTGCAGTCTGACATCAGTCTGGCCCCCAGGGGGTTAAGGGGGATGCAATACATCCTCCCTTAACCCCTTGGGGGCCAGACTGTAAGCAGCGATCTGTAAAGATGCTGCATACTGTAAGGTGCACAACACCGCTCACAATGATGGGTGTTGTGCTCCTGTTTGTGTGTTTTTTGTGTGTTTCTCCCTTTTTGTTTTTCAGATATCGGTATCCTGGGGATTACGTCGGATTCCATGGACTACGTCGATGACCAGCGTTTTTTAATGCTTTTTTTAATAAAATGGTCAATGAGGGGTGTGGGGGTGTTTTTATTTGAATAAAAAAATTTGTAAACTTGTGTCTTGTCTTTATTTCTTTACTTTATAGACTTAGTAGTGGAAGCCGTCTAATAGACGGAATCCATTACTAAGTCGGGGCCTAGTGTTAGCCGGTATAAAATGGCTAACACTAACCCCCTATTATTACCCCAGTACCCAATGCCACCAGGGGTACTGGGAAGAGCCGGGTGCCAGTGGTCCTGGAGCGTCAAAATTGGAGCTCCTGGACCGGGCGGCAGCAGGCTGGTAAGATTTAGGCTGGGGAGGGCCTAAAACAATGGCTCTTCCCACCCTGGTGTTACCAGGCTGCTGTTGTTTGGTTTTTAACCCGGCTAATTATAAAAATAGGGGGGACCCTATGCGTTTTTTTTTAATTATTTATTTATTTAAAAAAAAAAAACGCATAGGGTCCCCCCTATTTTTATAACCAGCCGGGTTAAAAACCAAACGACAGCAGCCTGGTAACACCAGGGTGGGAAGAGCCATTGTTTTAAGCCCTCCCCAGCCTAAATCTTACCAGCCTGCTGCCGCCCGGTCCAGGAGCGCCAATTTTGACGCTCCAGGACCACTGGCACCCGGCTCTTCCCAGTACCCCTGGTGGCATTGGGTACTGGGGTAATAATAGGGGGTTAGTGTTAGCCATTTTATACCGGCTAACACTAGGCCCCGACTTAGTAATGGATTCCGTCTATTAGACGGCTTCCACTACTAAGTCTATAAAGTAAAGAAATAAAGACAAGACACAAGTTTACAAATTTTTTTATTCAAATAAAAACACCCCCACACCCCTCATTGACCATTTTATTAAAAAAAACATTAAAAAAACGCTGGTCATCGACGTAGTCCATGGAATCCGACGTAATCCCCAGGATACCGATATCTGAAAAACAAAAAGGGAGAAACACACAAAAACACACAAACAGGAGCACAACACCCATCATTGTGAGCGGTGTTGTGCACCTTACAGTATGCAGCATCTTTACAGATCGCTGCTTACAGTCTGGCCCCCAAGGGGTTAAGGGAGGATGTATTGCATCCCCCTTAACCCCCTGGGGGCCAGACTGATGTCAGACTGCACCCATCCCAGCAAGGAAGGGGTTAAGTGACCCCCCTTCCTTGCTGGGAGGGGTGCAGTGCTGGGGAGGGGGTGGGGAGAGCTCTATACTCACCCCGATGTGTCCTCTTCGCTGGTCCGCAGCACAATGAAGTCACTGTGCTGCGGACCCGCTAATTATATGTGCGCTCAGCCGATCAGCCAATCAGCTGAGTGCACATATAATTCTAAATGTTTCTTCTAATAATGCTATTGTCATAACATAATTAGAAGAAACATTTGATGTTTTCATTAAAGTTAAGTGATGATTAGTACAGAAAGCTCTATTGCCGGCATATGAATTACCGGCTTATGGAGTTTCCTGTACTAATTAATATTTAATTAAGAAAACACATTTTCGTTTAAATAAATTCAGTTTCGTTGGTCAATAATTTAATTCTAACGAATCCATCATTGTGCAATTAAATATACTGTCAAAAAATAAATATATATATAAATATACATTTATTTATATATATATTTATTTTAACAGTATATTTAATTGCAAAATGATGGAATCGTTTACATTTAATTATTGAACAATAAAAGGGACTTTATTAGACAGAAAATGTGTTTTATTAATTCAATATATTAACCATGAGAGACATCGGCTATAGTGCAGAGGATCGCAAACCCCGGTAATAGCGATTCATGTAAACTGTTTCCCTGCTTTCCCAGATGCATCCAGAGGTGTTTCCATCACTTTCTTAACATTTTATTTGATATTTTTAGTTGAACCAGATTTCCAAGTAAATGACCGTATGTTTTGAGCCGCATGTCTATTTTTTCCCACGGCCGGAGTTTCACCCGCACATTTACAGCCGCATAAAAAATACAGCCGCACAGTTACAGCGTGTGAATCCAGCCTAACTTTGCTTGTGCAAGATATGTCCTCATAAATGAAAGCGGATTAGGATCCTATCTAGACCCCAAAAGACGGCCTGGATTATTGGAATCCAGTCCAGACTTTGGACACCGCATGGATAATCCGACATTACGTATAAAAGCCCCCTAGATATGGGACCGAAATGACTGATACTATCGCCACTGATGAAGGGGTTAAATCTTGAGAACCTTGAAACGCGTATGGCATTAATATAACGTTTGGATAAGTGGTATACAGGACTAGCTATCCTGAAATTACACTGAAGTCCGAATTTTTTTAATTTTAATTTTTGTGATCATATTCACATTTTTTGGATCGAAAAGGGTTTATCTTTTTATATATGCTGGATAACATTGGGGGCCCCCCGGACAATCAGTCACTGATTTCCCTGCCGCTTCATCCACTAGTACCACCATCATCTCACTCCAAACGGAGACACCGGAGATGAGAGAGAGTTTGAGATAGAAGCGAGGCTGTGATTGTACGCACATTCTCTGAGACCCTAGGGTGACTGTTGCCTATCTGACCCGCTTCTTATTATTTTTTGGACTACACATGGTGATCGTTTCATTAATCTACCCTTTGTTCATATTAATTATTTTTCTTGATGTCATATGTCATAGGGATACTGCTTAGGCAGCTTTGTTAAACCCATATGGTCCGGGGTCAGAGTGGTTGTTAGACCTTGCTGGTACGCCGGCGGGTCCTATGTTGACATTTTAAGTGTTTTTAATGTAGGGTAGTGTTTGGGGTTTGTCTCCCTTATTGCTTTACCCCTGCATAGTTATGGTATTTTTTTGTATATTCTGTTATTGTCTCAATAAAGTTTCATTATGATGTGCTACCTTTTTGTGCATATGCTTTTGTCTTTTTGGGGAGTGTACGCAGATTGATCTAACTTATTTACTAACAAACGAATATAAAGACTTTATTACTTTATCACTCACTCATTTTATGAACTGTCGGAACCTCTATGCAATTCATGAATTTTAAGTCCATGCTGCAGGCAAAGACTGAATTAACTTTTGGTGAACTTCTGCAATAGGACTACAAGTCCAATATGAACTGATACTGTATTTTTAACAGCGTTACTTTTTCCCATATTTTTTTTCCTATCAGCCTTTTTTATTAGGCTACATCTAATTGTTTTAGATTGAGTTACTATAGGTTAGTTTCATAGACTGCTTTATAAGGATGTAGATGAGTTTATGAGTGTATAATCTGTCCAGGACCCAGTGTTATTCATTATCTCTATTCTTATTGTATGATTTTGTTTTATCTCTTAATATTAAAATGTAAACTATTTTGCTAGTAGGAGAGGGCTGTGGTGGTCTAGAGGAACTAAAAATTCTTTGTTGCAACATTTTCTACATTTGGCCCTTCTAGGTAGGGGTTCATTTTCTTAGTTAAACCTCGACCCGTTCAGTACTTCAATTGTGAGCTGCACATACCCTCTGTTTTCTAATTTTGACTTTTACACAAGAAAACTGCCTAAAACCAGGACTTCCCCAGGAACCAAAAGAAAATAAACATATGGTCTCCTTTATTACCACCTACAACTCTAATTTTAAACTAATAGAAAACATCCTCAACAAACATTGGGGAATCCTTCTGAATGACCCATTTTTAAAAAACGAACTTCCACCGATACCCAAGTGCATCAACAGAAGAGCGAAAATTCTAAAAAAAACGCTTGGCCCCAGTCGACTAAGACCTAAGGAAGAAGCAACAAACAGTATTGCCCTAAATATAGTTGTAGATGGATCCTCCAAGTATGATAAGAATAAATGTAAATGCTGTGAGAACATACTTACAACAAACATCTTTAATAGTAACATAGTAACATAGTAAATAAGGTTGAAAGAAGACAAGAGTCCATCAGGTTCAACCTAGGGAAACCCTACTGTGTTGTTCCAGGGAAGGCAAAAACCCCCACTAGGGAGACGACAACCACCCCACCACAGGGAGAAAACTCCCCCCCCCCCCCCCCCCCCCCCGAATCCAATGGCAACCAAGACATTCTGCACTACACCATCAGAATAGTTTCAAAGGGTTCTTAGTCTGTCCCATTGACCACATACCTCCAAATACTCAAACGCTGTGAAATGTATTGGATCTATGAACTTCATACATTATCCCCTGGTGGTTTAAATGAGGCTTTTGAGATCATCATGTAATCATTTTTAATTATACATATCTAGTATACTGTACATCATGAATCTATTAATCCTATATATTTATTTATTTATTTATTACAACTCTTGAAAAAATTATTTTATTTACCCATTTTTTTTCAAAATACTGTACTAATTTACTATATTCTTCCATTTTAATCAAATAATACTGATAGGTTCTTCACATTATTATTTTTACTGTATTCATATTGTCTACACTCACTGCTGCGCTATTGCAAATATAATTACCAGTCCATGCACACTCGCTGCTGTACAATAAAACAGATAGCACACAGCAGTGTCACTCAGTTGTTTGTATATGAACTTAATCTGTGTGAGACGAGCTACGGCAAGCGACCTGATCCTCAGCACTAGTGAAATGTTTCTATCCATTTCCTATAGATTTCTACTTTAACCTCTTACTACAGCAAAACGTTTTCTTCCTGCCAATGGTTCAAGTTCTCAATAAAGTTATCTCCATATTGACAAAAAAAAGAAAAAAAGTCGATCACATGATCTGACTCATAATAACATTTTAATTGTGTTTCTATGTTGCATCTTCCAACATCAATAACATTTCCCATTAGTACCTATGTTTTTGTATATTTATATTGTGTTACATTAACAATTTTCTTTTTAACCCTACAGCGTCACCAGGTTGGGGGCGGTACTGCTGTACACACCTCCCGCCAGACAGTGATTATCTGCCTATTTATCTGAGACCAGTCTGTATGCCTTCATATGTCTCATTTAACTTGATAAAGAGGTACTATACCTCGAAACGCCTTGTTTTATGAGACAATAAATGATCTCTTAGCTCATCTGTTAGTTCTAATTGCCGTCCAGCGCCGACCCAAGTCCTCTGCCTCAGCCCGGTTAATTCCCAGGTCTCCGACACACCATTATACAATATATGATGAAGAATACGATACTTTGTTAGAAAACACACTTTACTCTGAGGCTATCTATCTAACTTTTCTTCTTACTCAGAGGAGGAAAAATATACGACTCTGATATAAAAAATAAACTTTGACTACTGAAGTGCAAAACTGAAGTGCCATAATAAACCTTTTGTAATCACATACTTTTGAAAGTGCTTTAGGAAGAACTGGGTAAGTGTCTCTGTTTGGGTAGAGTCTCTTTTAGGCAATTAGACCATCGTCCATGTAAAAGGCTCTGGGACAGGCACTAAAGAACAATATAACAACGTGAGTGTCCTTTCAGCACATAGCTGGATAGTAAACAAGGGAGCTTGGTCAGGAGGACCAGGTACAAGTCTTGAACGTTGCATAACTATCTTACACTAAGGCAATGGGATAAACACAGTGTGTTACATGGATCTAAGGACCAGGCTTGACTACTTGAACGTTACAGATTAACTTTTCTTACGCTAAGGCAACAAAGTGAACACAGTGAAATACAACATACGAACAGTCAAGAACTTTGCTTTCTGTAGTGAAGTTTAATGAAAGGATGCAGGAGGACCCTGAGTAGGCTTCTTCTTTTTCTCCCATGGATAATAACAACGTGAGGGTGCTGGAGTAGGAGCCTCACTAGACGCAGTAGTGACCACGATGCTGGGCGTCACTGTGGTGATGGGGAAGATGATGGGAGCCACGTGGTACGTCACTGACGTGGTAGATCAGGTGGCTTTAGCCACGGCAGCAGGAGCGGTAGAGTGGGCTGAAGTAGTGGCTGAACCTGAAGCTTGGGAAGCAGCAGTGAGAGAACCCAAAGGTTTAAAATCCTGCCAGTCTTCATCCCAATTTTCTAAAGGGGTTAGCAAGAAGGGCCTTTGGACCGGGTTCTTGGGCCTGGTAACGGCTGCAGCCCAGGGACCCCTGGAGAGTATACTCCACAACTTCCCCAGCAGTAAGGTTGTTCAAGTAGGCTGGCTGATAGGCTCTCATCACAGCCGTCCGGTTGACCAGCACCAGCAGCCCAGTGTAGGAGTCCATGATCAGCCCATATCATCGACGCTTATCAAATTTAGTGACAGCTCCTCTTCTTCTCTCCAGAGGGGCTGCACCTGGCCGGGTCGTTCCAATTTTTGGATGAAGAGCCGCTCATACGCGGCATTAGACTCCAGGTATGGGGTGTAGGGATGACCCCAGAGTGGGGCGTAATCGGGATAGGGCACCACTGGTAGTGATTCCGGCGCTAGACCGGTTTTGGCAGAAGACCCATCACTGGCAATAGGAGCTGCGGTGGTCTGCCAGGCAATAGTAGAGGCCGCAGGCACAGTAGTAGCCATAGTGGGGGCAGCTCTAGTGGCGGGCGGCAAGCGGGAGAGGGCCCGCTGCATGTCGTCCACTATCTGCATCACTTTGGGCTCCGGACCAAACACGCATTGCGGCAGCGGCGGAGAATCGCGCCCAGGAGGCCGCCATAAGCCCGGAGAGATAGGGCCTTTGTGGAACGTTTTTCCCCCGGGGTCAGGTTTGAGAGGTACCTGGGGAGGCTCGTCCAGAATTCGATCGTCCTCAGACGAGAGGGACGGCCCTGTGAAGAAAGTGTACCGAGAGGAGTTGGAGGAATCAGGACTTGGGCGGCCACTGAGGTCGGAGGAGGTCTCTTCCTCGGCGTCGGCAGCATTCAGAGAAGAGGCCCGGCTTAGCTCTTCACTCCCGGATCGGGCAGACCCCCAGCTACTATCACTATCGGAGGGCAGGGGGGCCCGCAGGCATGCCGGATCAAACGCTGGTAGGGACGCAGGAAGCTCCGGTAGTGCAGAATCAGCAGCAACAGGTGTGCACAACCTGTTCGTGACGCCAAAGTTATGCGCTGGGCCACTCCGCTGAGAGTAGTAGTAGGTGGTAGTACTGGGTGGGAACCCGGTTAACCACTTGCCTGATGGTATGTCACGGTATTGGCACAAAGGAAAGCAGCTGTAGACCGGGAACCTGACTAAGCGGAGGCCAAGCAATTCCTCGTTGTCCTTAGTCAGGGCACCAATAATTACACCAATGCCAAGGTTCAGAAACAACGGTAATTGTGTATTTATTATAACGGTGGTAACTCGTAGCAACAGTCTCTCCGGATGCAACCAGGTATAAGGCAGACTTTAATAAAGCAGAGTAATGGGTGATGCTGCAATAGGCTGTGATGATAGTGTACTGAATGATGGGAGTAGTAGTGATACTGAAGTTGAGATGCTGGGTGGAATGAAACTGAGATGAATACTTGCAGTTGATGATTAGAGGAGATGATGAGAGGAATGACTGAAGAACGGCACCCAGATCTTTAGTATACATGAGGATCTTGAGACTTGAGAATAAGGACACAGCCAGGAACACTTCTGGTAATGCTGCACACGTCCTTCTCTCTTAACAGTAGAGAGAGGACACACACACAACCTGTCCACCTGAAGGTGGAATACAGGACTCAGGAACAACAGAGCAACACACCCTTCTCCCCTAAAGGTGGAGAGAGGACTGAGGTAGGACAGGAAGTCACATGGTATTCCCAGCAAAAGCTCGATGGCCATTGGGGTTACCATGGAAGCAGGGAACAGTCATGTGACACCAAGCCATTGCATCATCACACCATTAGGCACATAGAACTGAATGTATACAAGAAATAGTTGAAACAACAGACCTGAATGCTAAGAGGGGTGACATAAAACGCAGGAGGCAGGAGTGGCAGTAAGCTTGGAGCAGCTTTGGCGGCGGCTGGCTGGGGGAATGCCGGTAATGTAAGGGCACATGCTGCTACGAGAACGGGGCTTAGTTCCCTATGATCTCACTATACGATACTAAGATGCACGGCACACACCACCTCTACGTATTCATTAAACGTCACTCACACGTGACCGGCATTCCCGGAAGAATGTGACGTCAGGGAGGGGGCGGGATAGCAATGCCGGCATTTAAACCTGTACCGCGCGCTTCACTGCAGGGCCGTTATCAGTAGCCTGCTAAAGATATTATCCACACAACTCGATCTACCGCTCCTGATGATTGCAAGAAAGAAGTGCAAGAAACGCGTTGAGCAATATACAGCGAGTGTGAACAGTCCATGAAGGGTAGCAGGATCACGGTACAGAGCGTCTGAACCACGGTAACCCCGCAATTGCATGTACACATGTGAGATAAACTACATGAAAGGCAATCTGGCGTGCCGCTCTAGTATTTCTGCCGTACTATAGACTGACTCCCTACCCTGGGCTGGACAATTGTTCCTGCTGTTGGTACAGCACTGCACCAAGGGGTGCGTACTATGATATAGCAGATGGTGTATATATCTGACCACTGTAAATAAATTTCACTTATATGCAAAGATTAAGTTTTCATTTGTCCACAACCCTTGCTCCAGAATTTACATGAAAACCAACAGACGGATAACATATATAATTGACTGTGTTTATAAATTACGCCTTAGTGGAAGGCATGGCTGGGCTGCTTGATGGCAAGGTGGATGTAAGCAAATGGCAGGTGGATGTGAATGAAGTGTTCTCAGAAAAAGAGGTGACGTTTAGCTCCAACTCTGTGTCGTGTAAAGCAGCGTTTAGATCTGTCACATGCCGATATAAGGAACACATAAGGTCCTACTGGGAAATTCAAAGTCTGGAAAACTATATCAAGCAAGGTATAGTACCACGAGGACTGAGGAACCCTGTAGTTCCAGCCCCGAGGCTACGCACAGCAAAAATCAAGGAGCGGTGGGAGAAAGAGGCTACTGATGGCGCACTACGCCTGATGCATATTTTGTTGGAAGAAGAAAAAGTTCTAACAGAAACTCTGACCACTGAATTAAACGAAGCAATCGAACAAGTCAAACAATTTAAACAAGACCCATCGTTCACGAAAAAAGAGAAAATACTAGAAGACGCAATAACAAGATTTACTGCACATATTAAGGAGAGAAAACACCATCAATTCAGACGAGATCTACAGGACTTTAAAGAAAAGCGGGTGTATGAGAGCATACAAAGTCAGCAAAATATAAGAAACCAGGATACTGATATATCTTCATCTGAATGCGAAGGCTCTGATACAGAAAGACCAACACCCTCATACCAAAGAGGCAAGACTGGAAACAGAGGATCTACAAAAGGCAGAGGACGAGGATACCAAGGAAGAAACTCAAACAGCCAAGGGCATTTTTTAGGGAGACCAATTCCCCAATACCCTCTCCGCAACCGGAAGGACAGACAAGACGAGTGACAGACGAGATGCAGGTCATCAATCTATCTAACAGAATGCTGTCTATACACGAGATGAGTATTTTAAGGAAAGGGTTATCATTTATCCCCACAGTAAAGTATAATGCCTTTAACTGGGTGAAAGATATTCATCTCTTTGGTAGAAAAATTAAATGGAGAAAATACTTTTTACAGACCAATAGGAGACAATGTGCTGATATGGGACTGGAAGAGAGAGACATTAGACTCCTCCATGATATGCAGGAGCTAGCTAGAGAAGGGGCAGTGACAGAAGGGGAGGGACCAATGACTGACCTGAAACTGAAGAGTAAAAAACCACCACCTATGGGAGACTATAGTAAGATAGATCTCTTCATCGATGTAGTCACTGATGAATTAAGGACCCTAGAACAGCAAACCACTAGGGAACTAAATATCTCCCAGAGTGAATCAATAGCCCTGCAGACACTAGAAAAAGATGACTCAATAATCATTAAGCCATCTGACAAGGGGGGGAACATCGTGGTAATGAACAGGGATACATACAAAAAAATGTGTATGGACATTTTGGAGAACAGGGACTGTTATACACCACTGACCACAGACCCCAAACGTAAGTACCAACAACAACTAGAAAAAATACTGATCACTGCACATAGGCAGAAACTGATTAGTAAAAATGAGTTTGACTTTATGTCTCCCAGATACCCTCGCACATCTGTATTCTACTGTACACCCAAGATACACAAAGGCTTACACCCCCTCAAAGGACGCCCTATAGTGTCTGGCATAGACAACCTCACACAAAATGCCAGCATATACATAGACCAAATTCTACGTCCATTCGTGTTAAGTCTCCCATTATACGTCAGGGACACTATGGACGTGCTTAACAGAATAGAAGGGGTTACAGTAGAGCAAGAAACATTACTCGTGAGCCTGGACGTAGAGGCTCTCTATTCCTCAATCCCGCACGATAGAGGAATAGAGGCTGTGAAATACTTCCTAGGGACACGTGGTAGGCAATTTGAGGCACACAATGAATTCCTCATAAACCTCCTTAAATTCACTCTCACATCTAACTTCTTCCTCTTTGAGGGGAGGTCCTTCCACCAGCAACGGGGTACAGCGATGGGGAGCCCCTGTGCCCCCACGTACGCTAATCTGTACCTCGGGTGGTGGGAGGACCTCACTGTATTCAGTGATAACATGACCCAATACACTGCACATGTACCGCTATGGCTGAGGTACATCGACGACGTCCTGATCATCTGGACGTCGACGATGGATCACCTCAGGGAATTTGTGACACTACTCAATTCTAATGATTTGGGGTTACACTTCACCTATACAGTTGACAAACATGAACTCACATTCCTTGATCTCACCATTAAGAAGGGTAATGATGGCCTATTAACCACAAAAGTGCACAGGAAAAGCACAGCCACGAACACATTACTCATGTGGGACAGCTGCCACCCTGACCCACTGAAGAAAGGCATACCTACGGGTCAGTACCTTAGGGTTAGGCGCAACTGCTCCAATATTGAAGACTTCAAGGAACAGGCCAATGAGTTACGACAGAGACTACTCAATAGGGGCTACCCCAACAAAACACTTAGAAGGGCCTACAATAGAGCTATCACTACAGATAGGCAAAGACTCCTGACTCCCAAACCGAGACGAGAGGAGGAAACAACCAGTAGAATTATAGGGACCTTTGACGGTCAATCACAACGAGTCAGGGATATCATCGCACGCTACTGGCATATCCTCTTGAAAGACCCCGATGTGGCAACCATGATCCCAGATAGACCCCAAATCACCTACAGAAAGGGCCGTAGCCTGAAAGATAGACTGACCGCGAGCTACTTACCCCCAGTACATAAAACAGGTACATGGCTAGAACGACAAACGCCAGGGATGTTCAAATGTGGACACTGTTCGATGTGCAAATATGTTAACCAGAGTAGGGAGGTGTACAGCACGGTCACAGGTATCTCCTACCCGATCAGAGACTTTACCAATTGTTCAACCAAAGGCGTGATATATGTACTTACCTGTACATGTCCACGAAACTATGTTGGTAAAACTATCAGGCCCCTCAGAGAGAGGATGAGGGAGCCTGTTGGGGATATCACTCATGGTAGGAATACCCCGGTAGGGTTACACTGTAAGGAAGTGCACAACTGTGACCCCCGCCAAATCTCGTTTCAGGTCCTGGAAATGGTGAAGACCAACATCAGAGGCGGTGATTGGGAGAGACTAATCCTACAAAAAGAAGCAGAATGGACCTATAAATTTAGAGCATTAAAACCACAAGGACTGAATGATTACATCCAATATAGCTGCTTCATTTAAAGGATATGAGGATGAACATATAGCTACAGAGACGCACTGATGTGATGGAACACAGGGCTATAATGACAATGATGATGACATTTATTTAGTTGTGCCCCAGCGTACGTATGGTCTGAGCTGGAGCATGGACGAGTAAAGGACCTAACAACACTATATGTAGCTTCAGCATGGAATTGCTTCGGATGCGGTTACATGTAGCCAGTGAGCTATACACTTACACTTACACTTACTGTTAACTAGTTACAGAGTATCCCCACGGTCTGACACATTCAGACTATGCGATGTATCCGATATGGTGTATGATTCTACTGAGACGGACAATGTTCCTCGATGTCCAGTAGCACTAGTCCGTAGCACTAGCAGCAGTATGGTCCCTCCTTGTTATATGCTGACATAGGGCTGAGAGTGACGACCCATATTGGGATTCGTTGCTAATGCTGCCTCCAGCCTTGGGGACACCTTTGTATCATGTCCACTTGATCCACTAGTAACTTTCATCTTGCTATACTTTAATGCCGAGAACGGGGCTTAGTTCCCTATGATCTCACTATACGATACTAAGATGCACGGCACACACCACCTCTACGTATTCATTAAACGTCACTAACACGTGACCGGCATCCCCGGAAGAATGTGACGTCAGGGAGGGGGCGGGATAGCAATGCCGGCATTTAAACCTGTACCGCGCGCTTCACTGCAGGGCCGTTATCAGTAGCCTGCTAAAGATATTATCCACACAACTCGATCTACCGCTCCTGATGATTGCAAGAAAGAAGTGCAAGAAACGCGTTGAGCAATATACAGCGAGTGTGAACAGTCCATGAAGGGTAGCAGGATCACGGTACAGAGCGTCTGAACCACGGTAACCCCGCAATTGCATGTACACATGTGAGATAAACTACATGAAAGGCAATCTGGCGTGCCGCTCTAGTATTTCTGCCGTACTATAGACTGACTCCCTACCCTGGGCTGGACAATTGTTCCTGCTGTTGGTACAGCACTGCACCAAGGGGTGCGTACTATGATATAGCAGATGGTGTATATATCTGACCACTGTAAATAAATTTCACTTATATGCAAAGATTAAGTTTTCATTTGTCCACAACCCTTGCTCCAGAATTTACATGAAAACAAACAGACGGATAACATATATAATTGACTGGGCACATGCTGCTACAGCAGCAGGAGCGGCGGCAGAGGGGATGGTTGGAGGGGATGTTCGGCAGGAGCAGCGGCAGAGGGGCTGGTTGAAACAGGTGTTCGGCGGCAGGAGCGCCGGAGGAGGGGCTGGTTGGAGGGGGTGTTCAGTAGAAGCGGCAGCGGAGGGCCTGGTTGGAGGGGGTGTTCAGCAGGAGCAGCGGCGGAGGGGCTGGTTGGAGGGGGTGTTCGGCGGCAAGGGCGGCGGCGGAGGGAATGTTCGGCAGGAGGGGGGGCTGGTTGGAGGAGATGTTCGGCAGCAGCGGCGGCAGGAGGGTTGGCTGATTGGAGGAGATGTTCGGCGGCGGCGGAATGCTGGTGATGGCCTTGGTACTACTCCCGCATCATCTGCTCATACCTGCACATCTATATAGAATAACCCCCTTGCTGTGCATCCCCCCGTAAAGAATAGCCCCCCTGCTGTACATCCCCCCATATAGAATAGCCCCCTACTGTACATCCCCCATATAGAATAGCCCCCCTGCTGTACATCCCCCCATATAGAATAGCCCCCTACTGTACATCCCCCATATAGAATAGCCCCCTGCTGTACATCCCCCCATATAGAATAGCCCCCCTGCTGTACATCCCCCATATAGAATAGCCCCCCTGCATCCCCTCATATATAATCGCCCCCCACTGTGCATCCCTCCTTATAGAATAGCCCCCACTGTGCATCCCCCCTTATAGAATAGCCCCCCTGTGCATCCCCCATACAGAATAGCCTACCTGTGCATCCCCCATATAGAATAGCCACCTGTGCATCCTCCCATATAGACTAGCCCCCCGTGAATCCCCCCCATATAGACTAGCCCACCTGTGCATCCCCCCATATAGACTAGCCCACCTGTGCATCCCCCCATATAGAATAGCCCCCGTGCATCCCCCCATATAGAATAGCCCCCCTGTGCATCCCCTTATATAGACTAGCCCCCCGTGCATCCCCCCATATAGACTAGCCCACCTGTGCACCCCCCCCATATAGAATAGCCCCCCCTGTGCATCCCCCTATATAGACTAGCCCCCCTGTTCATCCCCCATACAGAACAGCCCCCGTGCATCCCCCATATAGAATAGCCCCCCTGTGCATCCTCCCATATAGAATAGCCCTCTGTGCATCCCCCATATAGAATAGCCCCCCCCTGTGCATCCCCCATATAGAATAGCCCCCCATGCATCCCCCTATATAGACTAGCCCCCTGTTCATCCCCCATATAGAATAGCCCCCCCCCTGTGCATCCTCCCATATAGAATAGCCCCCCTGTGCATCCTCCCATATAGAATAGCTCCCCGTGCATCCCCCCATATAGACTAGCCCCCTGTTCATCCCCCATATAGAACAGCTCCCCCTGTGCAGCCCCCATATAGAATCGCCCCCCTGTGCATCCTCCCATATAGAATACCCCCCCTGTGCATCCAAACATGTAGAATAGCCCCCCAGTGCATTCTCCTATATAGAATAGCCCTCCCCCCTGTGCATCCCCCATATAGAATAGCCCCCCTTGCATCCCCCATATAGAATAGCCCTCCCCGTGCATCCCTCCATATAGAATAGCCCCCCTGTGCATCCAAACAAATAGAATAGCCCCCCAGTGCATTCTCACATATAGAATAGCCTTCCCTGCATCACCAAATATAGAATAGTCTCCCCTGAACATCCCCTCATATAGAATAGCCCCCCCCCGCGTGCATCCTCCCATATAGACTAGCCCCCCTGCATCCCCTCTTATAGACTAGCCCCCCTGTGCATCCCCCCATATAGAATAGCCCCCTTGCACCCCCCATATAGAATAGCCCCCCTGCACCCCCCATATAGAATAGCCCCCCTGCACCCCCCATATAGAATAGCCCCCCTGCACCCCCCATATAGAATAGCCCCCCTGCATCCCCCCATATAGAATAGGCCCCCTGTGCATCCCCCCATACAAAATAGCGCCCCTGCACCCTCCATATAGAATAACCCCCCTCTGCATCCCCCCATATAGACTAGCCTCCCCTATATCCCCTCATATAGAATAGCCCCCCTGCATCCTCCCATATAGACTAGCCCCCCTGCATCCCCTCTTATAGACTAGCCCCCCTGTGCATCCCCCCATATAGACTAGCCCCCCTGCATCCCCCCATATAGAATAGCCCCCCTGCACCCCCCATATAGAATAGCCCCCTGCACCCCCCATATAGACTAGCCCCCCTGCATCCCCCATATAGACTAGCCTCCCCTGTGCATCCCTCCATACAGAAGAGCCCCCCTGCACACCCCATATAGAATAACCCCCCTCTGCATCCCCCCATATAGAATAGCCTCCCCTGCATCCCCTCATTAAATAGCCCCCCTGTGCATCCCCCCATATAGAATAGCCCCCCTGTGCTTCCCCTATATAAAATAGCCCCCTTATGCATCCCCCCATATAGAATAGCCCCCACTGCATCCCCCAATATAGAATAGCCCCCCCTGTGCATCCCCCCATAGAGAATAGCCCCCCCTGCATACCCCAATATAGAATAGCCCCCCATGCATCCCCCTATATAGAATAGCCCCCCTACATCCCCCATATAGAATAGCGCCCCTCTGTGCAGCCCCCACATAGAATAGCCCCCCCCCTGTGCATTCCCACATGTAGAATAGCCCCCCTGTGCATCCCCCCATATAGAATAGCCCCCCTGTGCATCCCCCCATATAGAATAGCCCCCCATGCATCCCCCTATATAGAATAGCTCCCCATGCATCCCCCTATATAGAATAGCCCCCCTGCATCCCCCCATATAGAATAGCGCCCCCCTGTGCAGCCCCATATAGAATAGCCCCGCCTGTGCATCCCCCCATATAGAATAGCCCCCCTGTGCATCCCCCCATTTAGAATAGCCCCCCCTGTGCATGCCTCCATATAGAATAGCCCCCTGCATCCCCCAATATAGAATAGTCCCCCTGTGCATCCCCCATATAGAATAGCCTCCCCTGCGTCCCCCAATATAGAATAGCCCCCCATGCACCCCCCTATATAGAATAGCCCCCCTACATCCCCCATATAGAATAGCCCCCCTCTGTGCAGCCCCCTATATAGAATAGCTCCCCCTGTGCATCTCCCCATGTAGAATAGCCCCCCTGTGCATCACCCCATATAGAATAGCCCCCCCATGCATCCCCCTATATAGAATAGCCCCCCTGCATCCCCCCATATAGAATAGCACCCCCCTGTGCAGCCCCATATAGAATAGCCCCCCCTGTGCATGCCCCAATGTAGAATAGCCCCCCTGTGCATCCCCCATTTAGAATAGCCCCCCTGCATCCCCCCATATAGAATAGCCTTCCCTGCATCTTCCAATATAGAATAACCCCCCTGTGCATCCCCCCATATAGAATAGCCTCCCCTGCATCCCCCAATATAGAATAACCCACCTGTGCATCACCCCCCCCCCCACATAGAATCGCCTCCCCTGCATCCCCCTATATAGAATAGCCTCCCCTGCATCCCCCCATATAGAATAGCCCCCTGTGTATCCCCCCATATAGAATAGCCTCCCCTGCATCCCCCCATATAGAATCGCCCCCCCCCACACCTGCTCCCTGCTGCAGTGCGGCGGTGCTTCTTCTCACAGATCCTCAGCGGTGCGCCAGGGAAGTGACGTCAGCCGCTGAGGGCTTAGTGTAGGTTCCTGCAGACGTGCCTGCGAGCAGCATGTCTGCGGCCCCGGGCCGGCCCTGACACCTTCCAGCTACGAAGACCGGCACAGGGGGCACATGCCCCCCCTGCCCAGCCTGCCCCTGCTCCGGCCACAAGAGTGACTGGCAGGGCAGGGGGCCAATGGCTTCCTGGCTCTGTCAGTCAGAGCGCGGCCGCTGCAAACTGTGAGTGTTCATTTTGAACGCTCACAATTAAAGGGGTAGTGCGGCGGTAAAGAATTATTCACAGAATAACACACATTACAAAGTTATACAACTTTGTAATGTATGTTATGTCTGTGAATCGCCCCCGTCCCATGTCCCACCACCCCCGCCCGTGTACCCGGAAGTGTGTGGTGCATTATACATACCTGATACGTGCCGAATCCCTGCCGCCGTCCCCCCAGCCGCGTCACAATTGTGCTCAGCCGCGATTGTGCTCAGCCGCAAGAGCAAGAGCGGCCAGGAGCTGAGACGGGGGGGCGAGACTAGTGCAATGGTGTGGGGGGGGGGGGGGCGGCATGCTTGGGTCTGGGGTGGGGAGTTTGTCAGGTTAGCTGAGACTGGCGGAGGGGAGGGGGCAGGACGGTGTTGCGATCGGGAACTGAGTGGGATGCTAGGGGGGTAGGCAAAAGAGGAACAGACAAGGGGAACGGAGGGGGTTTGTACTGCTCCTGGCACCCTCTAGCTCTCGTCACCCCGTTCGGTAGCCCGGCCCGCACGTTGCAAGAAACGGCCCTGTATAGAGGAAGGGCCAGCCTTAGGGTAGATGGCGCCCTGTGCAAAACTTTATTATGGCGCTTCCTTTCCCACCCCCGCCTCTGTTGATACCCCCTAATAGTGACATAGACTCATAGACTAAATCTTACAGCCTCCCACCCCTCCAGACAACCTCCACAATAAAACCACAAACAAGATGGGAGGCTGTAGTATTTAGATATAATAGACTAAATCCTACTACAACGAGCGCCACCCCTAAACCCACCGTCCCCCCACCATTATATATGTGACCTTTTCATCACTTTTTGAATTTTTTTCTAGGATGTGATTTCACAAAAAATCTGCAAATTTGGACTTGGCCTTTTTTGCGATTACACAGTTTACTGTGCAAGATCAGAAATGTGATTTTATAGTTCAGACGATAAAACTTTAGCTATCAGGGTATGCTGGGGGCAGTAGTTATGCACTGTTTAGCTGTTGGGGTATGCTGGGGGTAGTAGTTATGCACTGTTTAGCTGTTGGGGTATGCTGGGGGTAGTAGTTATGCACTGTTTCAGCTGGTAGGGTATACTCGGGGGTAGTAGTTATGCACTGTTTAGCTGTTGGGGTATGCTGGGGGTAGTAGTTATGCACTGTTTAGCTGTTGGGGTATGCTGGGGGTAGTAGTTATGCACTGTTTCAGCTGTTACGGTATGCGTGGGGTAGTAGTTATGCATGGTTTAAGCTATGAGGGTATGCTGGGGGCATTAGTCATGCATGGTTTAGCTGTTGGGGTATGCTGGGGGTAGTAGTTATGCACTGTTTAGCTGTTGGGGTATGCTGGGGGTAGTAGTTATGCACTGTTTAAGCTGGTAGGGTATACTCGGGGTAGTAGTTATGCAAGGTTTAAGCCATGAGGGTATGCTGGGGGCAGTAGTTATGTAGGGTTTAAGCCATGAGGGTATGCTGGGGGCAGTAGTTATGCAGGGTTTAAGCCATGAGGGTATGCTGGGGGCAGTAGTTATGCACTGTTTCAGCTGTTGGGGTATGCTGGGGTAGTAGTTATGCACTGTTTCAGCTGTTGGAGTATGCTGGGGCTGTAGTTATGCACTGTTTTAGCTGTTGGGGTATGCTGGGGCTGTAGTTATGCACTGTTTTAGCTGTTGGGGTATGCTGGGGTAGTAGTTATGCACTGTTTCAGCTGTTGGGGTATGCTGGGGGTAATAGTTATGCACTGTTTTAGCTGTTGGGGTATGGTGGGGGTAGTAGTTATGCAGTAGTCATTATCTAGTGCAGGGACTCATGTGGGCCAGGGGACCTGCACGTGGTACATGAGGCAATATGGTTTGCTCAATTTATATACCAACATCCTGGAGTTGGTTTTTAAATGTAGCTGAGAGGCATTAGTGTCAGCCATAGGTGTGAGGTGCAGCAGCTCCTTTCTCTCCATGTCCGTACTTTACTTTTCTCCCTTTTCAGAGTGGCTAGCACCCCTCCTGGTAAGACCCATGTGACCCCAATTAGCTGTAAGCATCTGTGCACACATGGTAAGTACCTCCCAGTTCTCCCATTCTACCTCCAGTGCAGTGGTGAGTAGTGTTCCTTGGTGGCCGCTTTCTCCGCCACCGGCGCCTGCTGGGTTTAGGGGACCCTTGGGGTTTGGTCCTGTGATAGTGGGGTGCAGGGCCATTCTGCGTCCTCCCTTCTCTGCCCATCCAGCTCAACCCAGGCTCCCAGCGCCGATCACATTCCTTCCAGCTGCATACTGTAGCAGTGAGCACCCTACTGTCCTGGGGTCCTGATCGGCTGGGCATTGGCAGCAAGAGAGGGGGCATGCTGGGCTGGCTGAGGGGGTTGCTCAGGGCCGCCCACTATGCATATTCATGTAAGCATAGTGAGCGGCAATGGAGGGGGCGGACTGGGCGGGGCGAGCAAGTGCTGCGGTCCATCGGGTGACGCCCCAAATCCTCCTAAGCCCCTCATTAGCATAGGGGCAATTAGGCTGTATCTAAATAAAAAAAAGAGAAGAGAGGATTCATTACCATTGCTGCAGTCATGATAGAAAGGACTTCTGTGGCATATCAGCAGGTTCATTGGGGAGAACCTGCTGATAGTGCCGGATAGTGCTGCTTTAGGCTATGTTCACACTACGTAAAACTACAGCCGTAGTTCTCGCTGCAGAACTACGGCCGTAGTATTGCGGTGTGTGACATAGCCTATCTTCAATGGGATCCCGACCGGAGCGTACACACATCGTATACGCTCCGGCCGGGATCTGTGCGGAATTCAGTGAATTCCGGCCGCAGAAAGACCTGTCAGCAGGGCCGTCTTACCCATTGGGCAGAGTAGGCGGCTGCCCGGGGGCCCTTGCGTCCTAGGGGGCCCCTGCCCTCTGTGACCTGAATTTTTCGCTTTATAAGACGCACTTATAAAACTAAGTGCATCCTATAAAGCGAAGACGGCTCCCAAGCAGTGCTGAGCACCGCAAGGAAGCCGTCCCGCCCGCCCCCTGTATTGCCCCCTCCGCCCCCTGTATTGCCCCCTCCGCCTGCCCAGCCCGCTCAGCCCGCCCCTTCTATCGCCGCTCAGCCCGGCTACTATGGGGGCACTGGCTACTATGGGGGGCACTGGCTACTATGGGGGCACTGGCTACTATGGGGGGCACTGGCTACTATGGGGGTACTGGCTACAATGGGGAGCACTGGCTACTATGGGGAGCACTGGCTACTATGGGGGGCACTGGCTACTATGTGGTAACTGGCTACTATGGGGCACCATATGGGGGGATTGGCTACTATGGGGGGCACTATATGGGGCGATTGGCTACTATGAGGGGCACTATATACAAAGATGTGGGGGATTTGATGGCGGCGGTTGGGGGGTGGCAATTCACACCTCTGCCCAGGGGCCCATAATGCTGTTAAGAAGGCCCTGCCTGTCAGTTCACACAGTGAAGCGAGTGGCTCCGGCCGCTTGCTTCACTCTGTGCTATGGGAAGCTCTTATGCGAGCGTCAGAGGTCTGCGGCCGAAAAGATCATCCAGCCAGTACTTAAGTACCGGCCGGGATGATCCGGGCTAAGACCGGCCGTTCCATGACACGGCCAGGGTCATGGAACGGCCGGATGTTCACGTAATGTGAACATATCCTTAAGGTTGTTGCTAGTTTGGACGGGTGTTGTGCGAGCCAGGGTTTCTAACTTGCCCATGACCTGATTCTGGAACAATTCCATCTCATTGGACCTAATCTGAGCAGGGTAGAAGTGTGGATTCCGCACCTGGAAACCAACAAAACGATGGACCACGTCAGCCACCTCCCTATCCTGTAATGACACAAGGTCTTGCAAAGCCATTTGCTCAGAAAAACATTTGGTAACATACTCATTTTCAACAACATTAGTTGCGTGCACATTTTTATTTGTATTTTCAACATGTTGCGGGATAAAATGCTTCCTGGCTGTGAGATCTCTAACACATTTGTTGACATCAAACATTGTGGCAAACAGATTTAGGTCCCGAGTAGGAGAAAAATTGAGACCTTAACATGTTGTTCACCTAAAGTCTGTGAGGATAAACTTAGAACACTTTTTACATCCGTCTGGTGCGAGTTCCGGGGCTCTTGTTCTCCGTTACTTCTGCCGTTTTTGTGCTCGGCGTCCCCTTTGCCGGTTTTTGATGGCTTAGAACCTTTAGAGTCTTTTTGTTTTCTTTATATGTTGGAACTTTGGGGCCCGATGCAGATTCACCATTAGTTTGATCGTCAGATGTATCCATATCTGTGGAGGTAAAGCCCACATGACTTCTTACAAACTCAGGTGTATGTTTGGTGGGCACACGATTTTTCTTCCTTAGGATTTGGGCGTCGGAGGCATCCTCTCACGCCTCCCCCACTCGTACACCTGCTCCTTCTTGTAATCAAAAGTGTCTCTCTGATACTTTCCTTTTTTAATGTCCAATAAAGTATCCTCCATTTCCTCAATTCTTTTATACATATCATTAGTCATTGTTTGATATTCAGGAAGCTTTTCATACATGGTCATTGCCTGCTTGAGCTCCTCGACCTCGGTTTGGATAAGTTGGTGTTTCACTTTCTCCTGCTGCACAATCAGTTTCATAAGTTCAAACGAGCAGCTTGTCAGTGTCTTATTCCAATCCTGTATGAAGTATCGGAGAATATGGCTGTCGGTATCTTTTTAATGCGTTGACCTCTTGGGATCATATCATTTTTCAGGTAGAATGCCAACATAGTTTCATTAAGCAGACTTTTCTCCAACTTTCTTACATCCGCTTTAAACTCCAAATTAAGTAAGTCCACGGATTCAACTGTTGTGAACACCTCGGCAGCCTTTTCCGCATGAGTGTGGGCGATTGAGAGGCTTCCATATCGCATGTCCAAACAGGTTAGTGTGCACGAATTCCTGGGACAGATGAAAGTCACTTGCAACTCAAACTCGTGGTCTCATGAGTTTGATAAGGGCTATATTTCTTTGTACATAGACAGAACGGAGCGCGGCTTGTGGTAAACAGAATGTCCAAGCTGGCCACACCTTTCACGCTTGAATAAACTACTGTTGCTTGCAGAAATCACCCTCAGTAAATGCACCTTTTCACCACCTCCCCCCCTTCTCCACCACCTCTCCCCCCCCCCTTCTCCACCACCTCTCCCCCCCCCTTCTCCACCACCTCTCCCCCCCCCTTCTCCACCACCTCTCCCCCCCCTTCTCCACCACCTCTCCCCCCCCTTCTCCACCACCTCTCCCCCCCTTCTCCACCACCTCCCCCCCCTTCTCCACCACCACCTACCCCCCTTCTCCACCACCACCTACCCCCCTTCTCCACCACCTACCCCCCCTTCTCCACCACCACCTACCCCCCTTCTCCACCACCACCTACCCCCCTTCTCCACCACCACCTACCCCCCTTCTCCACCACCACCTACCCCCCTTCTCCACCACCTCCCCCCCTTTTCCACCACCTCCCCCCCCTTTCCACCACCTCCCCCCCCTTTTCCACCACCTCCCCCCCTTCTCCACCACCCCATCCCCACCACCCCCTCCGCCTCAACAACACCACCACCCCCTCCCCACCACCCCACTCATCCATCACCTTAATCCCCTCCTCCTCCACAACACCCCCTCTTCCAGCACCTCATCAACCACCTCGACACCCACCTCCACCACCCCCTCCTCACCTCCTCCTCTACCTCCACCACCCCCTCCCCATTGCCCACCACCCCACTCATCCACCACCCCACTCATCCATCACCTTCATCCCCTCCGCCTCCACAACACCCCCTCCTCCAGCACCTCATGAACCACCTCGACACCCTCCTCCACCACCCCCTCCTCACCTCCTCCTCTACCACCTCCTCCACTATCCCCTCCTCCACTACCCTCTCCTCCAACACCTCATCCTCCACCACCACCCCCTCCTCCTTCTCCTCCACCACCTCCTCCGCGATCACCACCTCCTCCACCACCTCATCCTCCACAACCACCACCTCCTCCAGCAGTAACCCCTCCTCCATCACCTCTCCCATCACAATCACTGCCTCCATCACCACCATTTCATCCACTACCATCACCAACACCTCCACCAGCATCACCACCCTCTCCACTATCACCCGCCTCACCACTATTACCACCTGCACCAACACCTCCCGCACCACCCTCACCACCACTCCCCCCACCACAAAGTCGTCCACCACCACCACCACATCCTCCATCAACGCCATCACATCCTCCACCACCACCCCTGCCATCTCCTCCTCCAACAACACTACCTTCTCCACCACCAACACCACCTCCTGTACCGCCAACACCACCTCCTGTACCGCCAACACCACCTTTTCTGCTTGCTCTCTGTTTTTTGTTTTTCTCTCCTACAAATAAAGAAGAACAGTCAGGAATTAACAGATTTACAGATTGCAAAAATGAACATCAGACAGTAGTGGTTATGGGAGCAATGGGAAATTCTCATATTTTAGATCTGTTTTTAAAGGGGTTATCCAGCATTAGAAAAACATGACTTTTTCTTCCAGAGACGGCACAAATCTTGTCCTCAGTTTGTATGTGGTATTGCAGGTCAGTTCTATTAAAGTAAATGGAGCTGAATTGTAATACCACACACAACCTAAGGACAGAGGTGGCACTGTTATTGCAGGAAGTCTTCTAATCCTGGATAACCCCTTTAACTACCGGCACTTAAAAACATGGCTAAATCTATTACCACAACTCCTTTATCTATACCAGGGATGGGGAACTTGTGGTCCTAAAGCTGTTGCAAAATCCCCATCATGGCTGGAGAGCCAAAGGCAAAGATGTCATAGATCAGCCTCCCCCTCCCTATACAATAATCTCTGCACAGGCCACAGAACATGCCTAGTAAACTATCCTACTAATGTGAATAGGGGCTGCTCCAGCCTATTGTGTCTATAGGGCTTACAATAAAGCATATCACTAAATCCTGGTAAAAACAGCTCAGAAAGTTGGCTGCCCCCAAAGTAATGTACCAGAAATTAGATAATCAAAATGGCATTAACTTTTACGGGGCTGCTGCATTGTGTATCACCCTGAATTGTATATTTATTGTTTATCCCGGAACGTCCACCAGGGGGAGCTCACAACATATGGCCTTATCAGACACATTGTACATTTATAGCAAAGGGGGATTCCGACCTCCCCCAATATAGTATATACATGTAGGGATCAGAATAGAGGGGTTTTCCCATCATATATAATATAGTATATACCTGTAGGGATCAGGATAGAGGAGTAATCCTATCATATAAAATATCATATATACCTGTAGGGATCAGGATAGATTGGTAATCCTACCATATATAATATAGTATATACCTGTAGGCATCAGGATAGAGGAGTAATGCTATCATATATAATATAGTATATACCTGTAGGGATCAGGATAGAGGGCTAATCACATCATATATAATATAGTATATACCTGTAAGGACCAGGATAGAGGGGTTTTCCCATCATATATAATATAGTATATACCTGTAGGGATCAGGATAGAGGGGTTTTCCCATCATATATAATATAGTATATACCTGTAGGGATAAGCATAGAGGGCAAATCACATCATATATAATATAGTATATACCTGTAGGGATCAGGATAGAGGGGTTTTCCCATCATATATAATATAGTATATACCTGTAGGAATCAGGATAGAGGGGTAATTACATCGTATATAATATAGTATATACCTGTAAGGATCAGGATAGAGGGGTTTTCCCATCGTATATAATATAGTATATACCTGTAGGGATCAGGATAAAGGGGTTTTCCCATCATATATAATGTAGTATATACCTGTAGGGATCAGGATAGAGGAGTAATCCTATCATATATAATGTAGTATATACCTGTAGGGATCAGGATAGAGGGGTAATTACATCGTATATAATATAGTATATACCTGTAGGGATCAGGATAAAGGGGTTTTCCCATCATATATAATGTAGTATATACCTGTAGGGATCAGGATAGAGGGGTAATTACATCGTATATAATATAGTATATACCTGTAAGGATCAGGATAGAGGAGTAATCCTATCATATATAATGTAGTATATACCTGTAGGGATCAGGATAGAGGGGTAATTACATCGTATATAATATAGTATATACCTGTAGGGATCAGGATAGAGGAGTAATCCTATCATACATAATATAGTATATACCTGTAGGGATCAGGATAGAGGGGTGATTACATCGTATATAATATAGTATATACTTGTAGGGATGAGGATATTCTAGCGATAGTTTCATCCTATTATTATAGAAGAGAAGGGAGGACACAGCAGACTTACCTGCACCAACTGCTCCAGCCCTCAAGGGTAAATTCTAGAGCTCTGCAGCTGCTTATATACTGTGTGTGATGTCATCATGACCTATACAGGAGCCATGTGTGATGTCATCGTGTGCGGGGGAGGGGCCACAATAACCAGTGATGTCATCATGTGTAGGGGAGGGGCCACAATAACCAGTGATGGCACCATGTACAGGAGAGACAAGTATAAGTGTGATGTGGAGACAGTGTCAGCACTAATAGTGAATATGACAGATAATCTCCTGTGCATGATAACACTGTATACTGCCCCTCTATATAATCCACACATACATCACTCTGTGCTCTAGTGTGCCATAAAAAGCCCCGCCCCCGTGACGGCACGCCCCGCCCCTAGGAATAGAAGCTCAGGTTTATAGATATGAGCAATGTGCTGTGGCAGTTTTGGCTGGAGGCTGTATATTCTCCCTGCAGCCACTAGAGGCCGCTCTCTCCACCCAGCTCCAGTATATTCTCCCTACAGCCACTAGAGGCCGCTCTCTCCTCCCAGCTC
This sequence comes from Dendropsophus ebraccatus, assembly GCF_027789765.1. Lineage (NCBI taxonomy): Eukaryota > Metazoa > Chordata > Amphibia > Anura > Hylidae > Dendropsophus > Dendropsophus ebraccatus. Next base: position 22,540,476 of record NC_091467.1, read on the forward strand.
CAGTATATTCTCCCTGCAGCCACTAGAGGCCGCTCTCTCCTCCCAGCCCCAGTAGTTTCTCCCTGAAGCCACTAGAGGCCGCTCTCTCCTCCCAGCTCCAGTATATTCTCTCTGCAGCCACTAGAGGCCGCTCTCTCCTCCCAGCTCCAATATATTCACCCTGCAGCCACTAGAGGCCGCTCTCTCCTCCCAGCTCCAGGGCCTGGCAGGGAGGACACTCCTGCAGCTAGAGAGCCTGGGGGGAGAGAGGAGGCTGCCGGGAGCCGGGACCTATGTGTAATGGGAGGTGCTGCCATGGAATGGTGCCTGCCTGCAGCTCTTTTATACAGGTGTATACAGCTATATCCAGTATATATCATGTGTGGTGACCAGTCATCTGTATAGAGGCCACTATGTTCTTATATACAGGTGTATAGAGCTATATCCAGTATATACCATGTGTGGTGACCAGTGATCTGTATAGAGAACACTATGCTCTTATTAAAGGTGTATTGTGCAGTATACAGTATATACCATGTGTGGTGACCAGTGATCTGTATAGAGGACACTATGTTCTTATATACAGGTGTATAGAGCTGTATACAGTATATACCATGTGTGGTGACCAGTGATCTGTATAGAGGACACTATGTTCTTATATACAGGTGCTTGGAGCTGTGTACAGTATATACCATGTGTGGTGACCAGTGATCTGTATAGAGGCCACTATGTTCTTATATACAGGTATATGGTGCAGTATACAGTATATACCATGAGTGGTGACCAGTGATCTGTATAGAGGTGACACTATGGGGGACGTTTTTTACACCCGGCTTACGAATGTCCCCGCTGCTCCAGACCTCAGGGGAGCGAACCCCTCCCCCCCCCCCAACCTCCCGGTAACGCCCCCTCTCCGCTCCACTGGCGAAGGTGGCGCTGATGCGGAAGAAGTATACCGTTTGCAAATATATTGCAAATATACATCTGCGCCTAAAAGCATTTACGCCTTTTCATACATGTCCCCCTATGTTCTTATATACAGGTGTATGGTGCAGTATACAGTATATACCATGTGTGGTGACCAGTGATCTGTATAGATGACACTATGGGGGAGATTTATCAAACTGGTGTAAAGTAGAATTGTCTTAGTTGCCCCTAGAAACCAATCAGATTCCACCTTTCATTGCTCACAGACTCTTTGGAAAATGAAAGGTGGAGTCTGATTGGTTGTTAGGGGCAACTAAGACAATTCTATTTTACACCATGTTTGATAAATCTCCCCCTATGTTCTTATATACAGCTGTATGATGCTGTATACAGTATATACCATGTGTGGTGACCAGTGATTTGTATAGAGCAGTGTTTCTCAACCTGCGGAACGCGTACCACAGGGGGCACGTGCCACAGGTTGAGGGGGTATGCAGGAGGGGGAAAAAACAAACTTTGGGTGTCGGGACACTGCTATCATTCAGTCACTGTCACTGCCGCAGCTCTCTCCTTCTTTCCCCCAGCAGCAGCTCAGCAGCTTTCTGTGGGGGACAGGGCTTGGAGATGCTGCAGGGAAAAGAAGGAGAGAGTCTGGGGGAGCAGAGGACCAGCAGCGTCTGTGGCACGCTGTCCCCCTGCGGCTGCCGGATACGGGAGCTGCGGCATCCAGGTCGACAGCAAGATAGTGAGGGGGTGACAGAGGAGGTGATGTGGTGGATTAAGCATCGGGGACGGAGATACAATCGGGGCAGGAGAATCCTATTGTGACATGAGAGCGGTCCGGCCAGCTGTCAGAGAACTGGGCCAGAGATGAGTCGTGGTGCGCGGGGTTACCCCGCTCCGGGCTCTTACAGGAGTTGGATGTGGACTGGGAGATGGGGCAGTCCCGGAGTCCAGGGCCACCAGGTAGAAACAGCAGCGGCGGCCGGTGGACGCGGGGGCTGCTCCATCTTCTGGTCCACATCCCACTCCTGTAAGAGCCCGGGGCGGGGTAACCCCGCGCACCACGACTCATCTCTGACAGCTGGCCGGACCGCTCTCATGTCGCAATAGGATTCTCCTGCCCCGATTGTATCCCCGATGCTAAATCACCTCCTCTGTCCCCCCCATCACCTCCTCTGTCCCCCCCATCACCTCCTCTGCCCACCCCATCACCTCCTCTGTCCCCCTCATCACCTCCTCTGTCCCCCCATCACTACCTCTGTCCCCCCATCACCTCCTCTGTCCCCCCTATCACCTCCTCTGTCCCCCCCATCACCTCCTCTGTCCCCCCATCACCTCCTCTGTGCCCCATCACCTCCTCTGTCACCCCCATAACCTCGTCTGTCACCCCTATAACCTTCTGACCTCCTCTCACCCCCTTCACCTCCTCTGTCACCCCCATCACCTCCTCTGTGCCTCCACCACCTCCTCTTACCCCCATCACCCCCTCTCTCCCCCTTCTCTTTCTTCCTCTCCCCCCATCACCTCCTCTCTCTTCCTCTCCCCTATTCACCTCCTCTATCCCCCTTCACCTCCTCTATCTCCCTCAGACCTTACGCTCCCCTTGATCTCCTCATGGCTCAGAGGCTGGCGAAGAGAGGAAGACCCTCTCCATGCCCGGATTAGGTGAGTATGATTTTTGTGTGTGTGCGTGTTGGGGCAGGAGGGGAAGGGAGTAGAATGGTGGACATTACTATGGGGGCAGGGCAGGGGGCATTATTACTATATGGGGGGGGGGGTCATAGAAGGGGATATTATTATCTGGCTACATAGGAGAGGTATCTGACTACATGGGGGAGGTATCTGACTACATGGGGGGAGGTATCTGACTACATGGGGGAGGTATCTGACTACATGGGGGAGGTATCTGACTACATGGGGGGAGGTATCTGACTACATGGGGAGAGGTATCTGACTACATGAGGGAGGTATCTGACTACATGAGGGAGGTATCTGACTACATGGGGGGAGGTATCTGACTACATGGTGGAAGTATCAGACTACATGGAGGGAGGTATCTAACTACATGGAGGGAGGTTTCTGACTACATGGGGAAGGTATCAGACTGCATGGGGGAGGTATATGACTACATGGGGAGAGGTATCTGACTACATGAGGAGGTATCTGACTGCATGAGGAGGTATCTGACTACATGGGGGAGGTATCTGACTAGATGACAGGAGGTATCTGACTGCATGGAGGGAGGTATCTGACTACATGGGGGGAGGTATCTGACTACATGGGGGGAGGTATCTGACTACATGGGGGGAGGTATCTGACTACTTGAGGGAGGTATCTGACTACATGAGGGAGGTATCTGACTACATGGGGGGTATCTGACTACATGGGGGGAGGTATCTGACTACATGGAGGGAGGTATCTGACTACATGGAGGGAGGTATCTGACTACATGGGGGGAGGTATCTGGCTACATGGGGAGGTATCTGGCTACATGGGGAGATATCTGACTACATGGGGTGAGGTATCTGACTACATGGGGGAGGTATCTGACTACATGAGGGAGGTATCTGACTACATGAGGGAGGTATCTGACTACATGGAGGGAGGTATCTGACTACATGGAGGGAGGTATCTGACTACATGGAGGGAGGTATCTGACTACATGGGGGGAGGTATCTGGCTACATGGGGAGGTATCTGGCTACATGGGGAGATATCTGACTACATGGGGTGAGGTATCTGACTACATGGGGGAGGTATCTGACTACATGGGGGGAGGTATCTGACTACATGGGGGAGGTATCTGACTACATGGGAGAGTTATCTGACTACATGGGGAGGTATCTGACTACATGAGGGAGTTATCTGACTACATGGGGGGAGGTATCTGACTACATGGGAGAGTTATCTGACTACATGAGGAGGTATCTGACTACATGAGGAAGTATCTGACTACATGGGGAGGTATCTGACTACATGGTGAGCAGGTATCTGGCTACATAGGGGGAGGTATCTGGCTACATAGAAGAAGGCCTCTTGACTACATGGGGAGGTATCTGACTACATGGGGAGGTATCTGACTGCATGGTGGAGGTAGCTGACTACATGAGGGGGAGGTATCTGACTACATGGGGGGAGGTATCTGACTACATGGGGGGAGGTATCTGACTACATGGTGGAGGTAGCTGACTACATGAGGGGGAGGTAGTTGACTACATGAGGGGGAGGTATCTGACTACATGAGGGGGAGGTATCTGACTACATGGGGGGAGGTATCTGACTACATGGGGGGAGGTATCTGACTACATGGGGGGAGGTAGCTGACTACATGGGGGAGGTAGCTGACTACATGGGGGGAGGTATCTGACTACATGGGGGGAGGTATCTGACTACATGGGGGGAGGTATCTGACTACAAGAGAGGGAGGTATCTGACTACATTGGGGGGAGGTATCAGACTACATGGGGGGAAGGTATCTGACTACATGGGGGGAGGTATCTGACTGCATGGGGGGAGGTATCTGACTACATGGGGGGGAGGTATCTGGCTACATGAGGGGGAGGTATCTGACTACATGGGGAGGAGGTATCTGACTACATGGGGGAGGTATCTGACTACATGGGGGGAGGTATCTGACTACATGAGGAGGTATCTGACTACATGAGGAGGTATCTGACTACATGGGGGGAGGTATCTGACTACATGGGGGGAGGTATCTGGCTACATGAGGGGGAGGTATCTGACTACATGGGGGGAGGTATCTGACTACATGGGGGGAGGTATCTGACTACATGGGGGGAGGTTTCTGACTACATGGGGGGAGGTTTCTGACTACATGGGGGGAGGTATCTGACTACATGGGGGGAGGTATCTGACTACATGGGGGGAGGTTTCTGACTACATGGGGGGAGGTATCTGGCTACATAGAAGGAGGCCTCTTGACTACATGGGGGGAGCTATCTGGCTGCAGGGGGACATATCCAGCTCTGTGGGATATATCCCTCCTTCTTCTCTGGTACCCAGTTTACTGACGGCCTGCTCAGCCAATCAGTGCACTGTCCCACCGTAAACACTGATTGGCTGAGAAGGCCATCAGTGAGCCGGGAGCCAGAGAAGCAGGTGGAAGTACAGGCAGATAGGTATGATCTGTTAAGGGCCAGCAGCTAATAAGGTAAATAGGCAGTGGCTACATTCTCGCAGCAGAATGAAAATCCTCTGTGAGAATGCAGAGCCATAGGCCATAACAGTAGAGGACACTATGTTCTTATATACAGGTGTATCGTGCTGTATACCGTATATACCATGTGTGATGACCAGTGACCTGTATAGAGGACACTATGGGGGAGATTTATGAAAGGGTGTAAATATACACCTGGTGTAAACTGCCCACTGCAACCGATCACCACAACTCCTCTTTTATTCTACCAGAGCTGAAAGCTGAGCTGTGATTGTACGGCCCCCAGTGCACCATAGTTACATATGATAAAACAGGATTTATCGACAGTGGTGCTGAGGAGGAAGGTAAGAAAATTACCTTTATTCTTGGTGTTCCCGGCCCTATAGGAACATGACAGCAAAAAAAATTTCTTTACAATGGTGTGTTAAAGGGAAGAGAAAAAAACACAATTTACTGCTGTTGCATACTGTCACCTTATTAAAGTGGTATTCTGGAAAAAGTAAATTCAATGATATGTAACTGCTAGGACCAGAGCTTCTGAAGCCCTGCAGTTCCCAAAACAGCCATTGGTGGCAGCAGAGGAGCCATGTCTTCCCTTACTTAGTGCTGCCAGTCAATCAAAATTAAAAAACAAACCAACTTGGATTAGTATGCATATTCTTATAACTATGTAAAAGTACTGTTTTCTGCTAATTTCAAATGAAAAATTACAACAACAAAAAATGAAAAAGTACAAAACAGTGAGAGGCTTCAGAAGTGTTGTCCTAAGTATAGAATGCGCTGTGCTAAGTAAATCACAAAAAATACATATACAGATACTAAAAGGTAAAAATACTATCCTGTTCTGTGTTCTGTTGTATTGCAGATCATGTTGTATAAAATAATCGATCAATGACTGTATCCTGAAAGACTTTTTTATATGAATGGACAGCAACAACAACAGTGCCCTCTAGTGTACCAGAATATAACTGCAAGACATACAGTGGATGCTGAATTCTCTGTGATGTGATGTGTGTATCTGTATGTGCAATAAATATCAAGAGATTGTCTGGATTCCTGCAGTGACAGGACACTACTAAGGCTTCTTTTAGACGTCCCACCAAGCATTGTTATTGAGGGCACATTAGCATTAGGTGATTTATCAGCTGATCACTGGTCCTTTTCCCCATTATCAGGAGTGAGCGTTCTTAGGAGTGAGGTTCTTAGCGCACAATTTCTCACATTGTGCGAGCCCATCTGCCACGTCACGGCGACCTCATTCAGATGGGTCCCTACACTAACACTATTTATTTATTGAACTTTTTTATTAATTTGATCTAGTTACTGTGGGCTTCTCTACAGTGAATGACTATGAATATAAAAGCACATTACAGGTGATAAAGCTTTTACACCACATGGGTCCTGTGCTACATATACGATGTTAGTGTAGGGACCCACCTGAGGGTAGAAGTGCTGCAGGTGGGATCATACAATACATGGAAATTGAATATAATAAACTGCACCCGTACAATTTAGTAACAATAGTGGGTGAAATTGTTAAGAATCAATTGTTTGTTTTCTCTAAAAAAAAAAAAGCAAAAAGATTTTAGTTTATGTGGCTTTGGGGGTGCAGGCCAAGCTTTGCTTTCTGTAAAATGTAGCATCTATAAGTACCGGTAATAGGTTTCTCCTTCCTGTGTGACATTGCATGGTCACAGTGTTCTGTATATGTGGCTATGACATTAGGAACATTTTTATAATTACCAAACTGATGTCACACTGGGTCCTTATCACACAACCACACTGGGCCTGTAACTTACATTAAGGCTGCAAGCGTTTCTAGCCAGGCTCTGCAGTTGTTATTGACCAGGGGTGGGAACCTTTCTCCTGTCAACGGCCATTCAGGCATTTATAAAGTTATTTGAGGGCCATAGACTACACAGCCGCTGCACTTAATATTATGCTATGCACCTAACCCCCCAATATTGCCCCCCAGCAGTGCAAAGTCGCCATGTTTTTCTAACACTGCATTGCAGGACCTAGGGGAGCCAGGTGGTGTTTAGCTGGGGGCAAGATGTTGGTGTACTGCTGGGGCACTTGTCACAGCGGCCAGGAGTGATACAGTATGTTCCCACCCCTGGATGTTCCGACACACAATGTTTGATAGAACAGTCTGTAGTGCAGGTGTAGAGGAACCACAGAGTCCAGCAAATATATACGTAACCACTTGTAAACTTTACTCTAGAAAATCATCTTAATATCACAGTACACAATAAACAGACCTTGTTTCCATAAAGATACCATGTAGGTTACATTTGACTGAGATCCCTTGATGAGCTGGGAACTTGAGAATAATACTTTTAGACTTGGAATACTTTATAAATCACAGTTTGTTGCTGGTGGATAATACTTATGATAAGGTCTATGGATACTCTGAGATACCTGACTGTAGTGACTTTAGTTGACTAGACTTGATGTGAGTGACCTTTTAGTGACTTGGGGTGGTGGCGGAGAATAAACTGCAGCAGGAACACTCTCTGTATACTCTCTCTGGAACACACTGACTGGATTATGGACCAATCTAGTTCCCCCCCTCCCCCCTATACATACCTCTCAGGGACTGTAGGATTTGGTAGAAATCCTCTAGAAGGTGCTAAACTATAGCTGGTGATAGGTTAGGAGACAGAGGATGGAAAAGTGTGAGGTACCCAGCTCAGGGATTGGTTCTCAGTAGCATACAGTTACATACAAATAAGAATAATAATTTTGCAGTAAACTCATTATTTGATGCCTCCACTTAGCTGTAGTGTAGTGCAAGCCTATGACCTTAATGCTTCCCTGTTCTTCTTCTTGACATGGTGTCCCCTTCCTTCTTGATTCCTGTAAGTGACTGTGGTGGATACTGAAGATATTCTAAAACCTGATGACAATTGGCATACGCTTTTTTTTTTTTTTTTAAGTCTTATTTAGAATTAAAAAAAAAAAAAAAAAAAATCCGGCCTCCTCCACCCCTTAATAGCCGGCCATCTCTCACCTCTTTCCCCAGACCTATGACAGCATTGTCATTGACCCAGGGAAATCCAATCACCGGTATATAATATTATACTATACACAGAGTATAAATCTGTATATAGTACCATGAGGATGGAATTATTATAGACATGTGCTAAAAAAATCTTAATCTTTTCTTTTTCTCTCATATCCAACACCGCACTAGGAGCTGGTGCGGTCATGGATGTGAGGAAATCCTGTCACCGGTGAAAAAAATCTCACACATGCCTTTAGTTATACAGCGCAGATGGCCTGGCGCTTCCACTTACCTTACCAGTGTGGCTTACCTACTGGCTTGTTGTGCAGTGTAGGGGTCCATCCATGTTGTTCTTCTCCACATGTGTCCGCTTCCTTCCTGCAGGCGTCTTGTTGGTGTCCTTGATGACTGATGGTCATTGGGGGTCCACTCTTCATGGTCTTCTGTCTGTGGATCCTCTTCTGCCAGGTGCTCAGGGGTTAAGCTCACTCTGATGACTTTAGAGCTGGCCAAAGGTCTTCGAGGTGACAAACGAAAACCCCCGGAATACGGCCTGTTCCTCCGATGTCAGACGACACGTTCTGGCCTCTTTTACCTCCATGGTCTTCAGATGGAACTTTTCGGTCTTCTGCTGAGGCTTAGATGGTTTCGATGGGATGCGTGGTGGGGTCATCTCGAGGGCTTCCACCTTGACCCAATCAATAGGCTGGAAAAATTGATGTTCTCTGGTGTTTCGGTTGGCTCCCAAGCGCTGTGCAGGATCTTGCTGGAGGAGCTGGAATGAGAAATGTGCATATTATTTAGTGACCATAACTCTTGAGGCTGTGTAGATAAGAGAGAGCACTTATCTTTGTGAATGGCAGCCTATCCTATTGTCTACTGGATGGCATAGAGATGATTGAGCCTTAATTCTGATGAATTGTAAAGTCTTCAGAATTTTCTCATTTGACATAATTTGTCTACAGAGAGGGTTAAAAGGGGTCATGCATGTGCAGCCAGCACTCTATTCATTGTCTATGGGCTTCTGCATAATGACACATTAAGTGTAATATTCCTGATCACCATAAAGAATGAATGGAGTGCTTGATGTACGTGCATGGTCTGAACCATTCATTCCTGATCCGATCAGATAGACACTGACCTGTGTGATGAAGTCTTCGGCGCCGGAGCTGGTGTCATCGATGGGGGTTGGATGGTAGTCACGCCCTCCGGTAATCATTTTCTTCATGATGACACCAAATGAATACCAGTCTGCTCCGGCGCCATATCCTTTCCTTGCCAGCATCTGCAATAAAGAAAACAACAGATATTATCTTGAGTTTGTTGAAGTGGGATGTCGCCAGGATGTGCCATGACTTTAAGAATGGTGGGGGACTGATCTCTGGGAGCCGCATAAACTGTAACAGGGAGATGCAGCATTGGTGCAGCACTGAATGCCCCTGAATGTTTTCCTCCTGCACAGTAACCCTCAGTTATAGGCATTCTAAAGCGACACTATTCACATTAGTGTGGCATTACCCCCCCTTTGGAGTTTTGTCTTGCATAGAGATGTTCTTAGTCACATGGCTATGTAGGAAAAAAGAGACAAATACTACATCAGCGCCCCCGGCAGTCTTCCAATTTTTGTGAAGTCAGAGGTCAGACCCCCAGAGATGGCATATTCTAGCAGTATACCATCACCTGCTATACCCTGTAATAGAAGCAAATTAGTGGACAATAGGAAGATCTCTCACCTCGGGAGCCATGTAGCCTGCGGTCCCAGCGTATTGGGTGGCTTTTTGGTCTGCGAAGATGTTTTCCAGAGCGAGACCGAAATCTGTGATCTTGATGTGCCCTGTTTCAGCCACCAGGATGTTCTCGGGCTTGAGGTCTCGGTGGATGACGCCTCTTGAGTGGAGATATTGGATGCCACACACGAGCTCAGCGGCGTAGAATCTTGCACTGGAGATCTTCAGCGGCCCCTCCGAACGCAAAAGTTGGTCAAAGTCCCCGCAGCTCATGTATTCCAGCCCAAATAGAACAAACAACTTGGTCTGGAATGCAAAGTCTGCGTGGACTAGGAAGGGGCTCCCAGATGCCAGCTGTAAGACTCGGCGCTCCACCATCACATCCGCCTCCTCGATGTCGTCTAGCAGGACTCGCTTCTTGATGATCTTGACAGCGAACTGTTGGCTGGTGACGGTGTCTTGTGCCAACATGACCATTCCGTAGTTTCCCTCGCCGAGCACATGATGGAATCGTAATCTCTGTAGGATGGTGTTAGAGATGTCATTTCCAGTTGGTTGGACACTGCTGGGTCCTCCTACAAGGGGGAAAAATAGATATCAGAGATTAGCACACATGTAATTTTTGCTGTTTGTTTAAAGGAAACTATCAGCAGGTTAGACGAACCTAATGTTCCTTTTGCCCCCAGCATCTCACACACAATACACATCACCTTCTAAAGCTATTTATCGGACTAGGAGCTCTACTGTGTGTAATCCCTATTCTGATCCATTTGGGCTTGTACACAGTACCAACTCGGAATGGTTGTATCCATGGATATCTGAACTTCCAGCCACAGAATGGATGTAACACTGATTGGGTCAATGCAACGTCTGTAGAAAAAGTAATGGGCACTACTGTATCCAATACATGTGGTGATGATATGGATTGCAACAGACTAGCGCTTAGAGAGGTGGTGCTCACTTATAGGATAGGTGTATAAATTATCTTCATAAATAGAGTAGTAGAAGTATAAGGGCACTCACCATTTAAAAATTTACATCTTTATTGGAGAAAAATCTTTAAAAGTCCATAAACGACATAGTAGGTAGCGAGGACGCCAGTAGCTCCTCAGCAGCGGGCAGGGGACTATGTGTATGGGGTAGGGGCCTTGTGGCTGGAGGTGCAATGCTGTCTGCGACCAGGACAGGCTGGCAGGGCAGGAAGTTGGTGGGTGTGGGTGCTGGTAGGAACCAATGTGAGCCGCTGTCCAGGGTGCTGGTGCATCTTTGGCTATTTACATACCATAAAGCATCCAACAGCATCAGTCACAAAAGTCTAAAGAAATACCTTCTCTGAAATAGAGGTGGGACGCACGCCAGAGGGTCTCCAATCCCGAATGGAGACCACATGACATCAAGTAAGAAGCAATCCGACAGCATCCAGTGGAGAAGTTATGGTGAGGTTTATTCAAGCATCATACACAGTGGCGATTTTTCTACCCTATTGGGTCTTTTTCAAGCCAGGCTTAACATGCTTAAAAATAGGCAATAGACGATAGGGTCGACACATTGGCACTGTGTGTGATGCTGGAATAAACCTCCCCATATCTTCTCTACTGGATGCTGTTGGATCGCTTATTACTTAATGGCACACAGATATGACAAAAGTTTAGATCATTTGGGACCTCACTGCTGAGACCCCCACCAAGAGATAGTTACCACCATCATACTGTTACAACACAAATCCAATATATACTAATACCACCGTTACCAATAATACCCACAAATATGCACACACAGTATACATTACATACTGTATATATATATATACATATGCTAACATACCAATCACATGACATAAATACATAATAGATGCCCCAATACACAAACACACACAAAAATTACACAGATACAAACACATGCTGATTATACATGTATATATATATATATATATATATATATATATATATATATATATACACATCTATAGTACTAACACACAAATAATGACAAATGATGACATGGATGCACACCACACTGATGTTACACAGATATTCGCACACTTACTTTTTATGCGTGACAGGAAACTCCAGGGGTGTTCTCTTGTGAAGTTTCCACTTTCTCTGCTTCCAGCCTGGACCTTGCAGCCTGCAGCCCCTCTCCCTCCTCTCCGACTGCGGAGCTGTATACAGGAGGGGGTCACTGCAGGGGAAGGGGGTGTCAGGAGAGAGGAGGGGGTCCTTCTGCTGCTCTCTGCATCTTCCTGCCTGTCATTGGGTGGTTTACTTACTGTGTGGAGGGGCCCCAGCTGACAGGCAGGAAGATAGCTATGCCTGTTCCTGGCCTGGGAGCTGCTGAAGAGGGAGGCCGTGTACAGGGACTGCAGGGGAAGGGACAGGCCCTGTGGATTTAGTTTAGTAAAAAAGCAAGGGGGAAAGCAACACAGTGCACAGATTCAGTTATGAAACTATGTCTATTACACCATACTATCCAAGATTAAATCACAGGAATAGGTGTATGTACATTTAAACCCTAACTTTTAATAAACACTATAAAAAGGTTTTGACCCCACAATAAAGACCAACATACAAACATTGACCTTATGTAGCCGCCTATAGGTGTATTGGTGCTACCAGCTGTTTTTGGTATTGACAACTACTGTGTTACTATATCACAATCAGGGCCCGCGTTAGGGGGGGGCAAGCTGGGCCCTGGCCCAGGGCCCCCATCCCTCTGGGACCCCTAGCTCCTTCCTTTATTAGTGGAGAAGGAAGCTGAGCAGCACAAACAGCTCCCCTGCTCTACTAACCAACCAAGGAGCTGAGCTGTGAGGACCGCAGAAGAAGAGGGAGAAGAGGGACCACCCCTACTGCAGGGCTGACTGTGCCCTAGAGGAGGAACGGCAAGCCCAGGTAAAGAAAAGGAGGTGGGGGGGTTGGGGGGTTTAGAGGGTTGTGGAGGCTGAGGGCAGGACTTGCGACCAAGGGGCGGTGCTTACGGCCGCGGGTGGGCGGAGTCTCCGGGGTCATTATAAAACAGTAACCCCCTCCCCATGAACAGTATACAAGAAGGGGGCAGGGGATCTTGTGTGATGCAGTCCTCCCCTCCTCCCTCTGTATCTATGGGCACCAGCCCCTGAGCAGTACACAGTACATGATGGAGGTGGGTGCTGAATCACACAGGATCCCCTCCCCCATTCAGGGCCTAGTGAACAGTATATGCGGAGGGGATTCTGTATGATACAGTACCCCCATATCTCTCCCCTGCTCTACTACTACCCCCAATACTACTCCTAATACTGCTCTACTACTACCCCCAATACTACTAATACTGCCCTACAACTACCCCCAATACTATTCCTAATACTGCCCTACTACTACCCCCAATACTACTCCTAATACTGCCCTACTGCTACCCCCAATACTATTCCTAATACTGCCCTACTACTACCCCCAATACTACTAATACTGCCCTACTACTACCCCCAATACTACTCCTAATACTGCCCTAGTACTACCCCCAATACTGCCCTACTACTACCCCCAATACTACTCCTAATACTGCTCTACTACTACCCCTACTACTACCCCCAATACTGCTCTACTACTATCCCAATACTACTCCTAATACTGCTCTACTACTAATCCTATACTGCTTTACTACTACCCCCAATACAACTCCTAATACTGCCCAACTACTACCCCCAATACTACTCCTAATACTGCCCTACTACTACCCCCAATACTACTCCTAATACTGCCCTACTACTACCCCCAATACTACTCCTAATACTGCCCTACTACTACCCCCAAGACTACTCCTAATACTGCTCTACTACTACCCCCAATACTACTCCTAATACTGCTCTACTACTATCCCCAATACTGCTCTACTACTATCCCAATACTACTCCTAATACTGCTCTACTACTAATCCTATACTGCTTTACTACTACCCCCAATACAACCCCTAATACTGCCCAACTACTACCCCCAATACTACTCCTAATACTGCCCAACTACTACTCCTAATACTGCCCTACTACTACCCCCAATACTACTCCTAATACTGCCCTACTACTACCCCCAATACTACTCCTAATACTGCTCTACTACTATCCCCAATACTACTCCTAATACTGCTCTACTACTACCCCCAATACTGCTCTACTACTATCCCAATACTACTCCTAATACTGCTCTACTACTACCCCCAATACTACTCCTAATACTGCTCTACTACTACCTTGATACTGCTCTACTACTATCCCCAATACTGCTCTACTACTACCCCCAATACTGCTCTCACTACCATTGCTACTATTACCCCCACTCCTGATACTACTACTACCAAAACTGCTACTCCTCTTATCTACTACTACACCCCTCATCTTCTATGCCTCTACTGTTACTACACCCCTTAATTGAAAAAGGGAAAACGAGATTTTATTTTTTTCCCATATCGCTTCAGCCCTAGGAGATGCTATGTGCTGGGGGGTAACTATCAGTGGAGATGCTATGTGCTGGGGGGTAACTATCAGTGGAGATGCTATGTGCTAGGGGGTAACTATCCCGGGAGATGCTATGTGCTGGGGGGTAACTATCAGTGGAGATGCTATGTGCTGGGGGGTAACTATCAGGGGAGATGCTATGTGCTGGGGGGGGGGGGGGTAACTATCAGTGGAGAAGCTATCTGCTGGGAAGGTAACTATCAGGGGAGATGCTATGTGCTGGGGAGGTAACTATTAGTGGAGATGCTATGTGCTGGGAAGGTAACTATCAGGGGAGATGCTATGTGCTGGGGAGGTAACTATCAGGGGAGATGCTATGTGCTGGGGAGGTAACTATCAGGGGAGATGCTATGTACTGGGGGAGGGGGGGTAACTATCAGTGGAGAAGCTATGTGCTGGGGAGGTAACTATCAGGGGAGATTCTATCTGCTGGGAAGGTAACTATCAGTGGAGATGCTATGTGCTGGGGGGTAACTATCAGGGGAGATGCTATGTGCTGGGGGGTAACTATCAGGGGAGATGCTATGTACTGGGGGAGGGGGGATAACTATCAGTGGAGAAGCTATGTGCTGGGGAGGTAACTATCAGGGGAGATTCTATCTGCTGGGAAGGTAACTATCAGTGGAGATTCTATCTGCTGGGAAGGTAACTATCAGTGGAGATGCTATGTGCTGGGGGGTAACTATCAGTGGAGATGCTATGTGCTGGGGAGGTAACTATCAGGGGAGATGCTATGTACTGGGGGGGGGGGGGGGGGGCTATCTAACAGGTGTATAACCTACAGTGAGATGCCTCCTATATTGGTTAATACTACATACTGGGTGGTGGAGGTAACTACCAGGAGAATTACCTACAGAGGGATACCGACTATATGTACTATGGAGGCACAGAGGGACCTACCCACTATATTGGGCACAGAGGGGTCTTATTTAAGGTCACAGAAGATCCCCCCCACCTCGAGCAGTGCGCCAACCGCTGACAAAAAAAGTAAACTGTATGGGGACCTTAAATTGCTGCTACAATGTTTTAGCATTTGGGGCCCCACCTTCAACTTTGCCCAGGGCCACATTTTGTCTAAAACTGGACATGATCACAATTGAGTCAATATCACAAGTGAGTTGTCAACACCGGTGAAATTTCATCAGGGTAGGAAAGCGTTACCGGAGTAGGGACCACCTCACCCTGTTATGCCCTATCCGAGTATAGTGTATATTCTACCCCTGCTTGCTTAGGGTGGAGCGGGGCGACCCCTACCCTGTTCTACCCCTTGGTACCGACCCTATGAAGCCCTTAGTAATAATGCAGGTCCTTTACTGACCGATGTGTTTCCTCCAGGTTGCTGGAATCTTCAGGGAAGTAAGGGCCAATTGGGAATGGGTTAGAAGTAGGCTAAATGGCTACTGCAGTGGCAAGGCGCCGTAATACACTCTGTGCTGTCTTGCACTCAGAGTGTGTGAGCAGTGAAGCCAGTGCTACCAGACATAGTGAAGAAAAGTAGGGGTTCCAGCACTCCAGTAGCAATTAAAATCTATAAGCTTTATTTCATATCCATAATTAAAACATGCTGCAAGGTAACACCGACGCGTTTTGCGCACATGCGCGCTTAGTCCTGGTATAATGAACACCTGATACAACACATGGTTAAGAACAAAAAGCAGCCTATCAAGTGGAGGCCCAAAGAGCCTACTGCACAGGTGGAAAATGCAACCCAACATAATTAGTTACTGAAAGAATGCAACAATATAGAGCAAGTTCACACAAAGGAAGCGGACCAAAAAAGAAAAAAAGAATGATAATTCAAGATATAAGCAAGAAAAAGAAATGAAGATAAATGAAATTTGTAATGAGCATAAATAGAAATGAACATTAGATAAATATAGATATACGTACGCACAAAAATTAATCATGTAAAAATTAGAAACAATATAAATGCATAACGTATGATGTAAATATGATATAAATATGAGAATGTAGATATAGCCATGTGGGAAACACAATGGATAAAAAAGAGAAGAGAGTCATAAATGTATAATAGTATTATTCTACAAATCAATATGTGTAATGGTATAATAAATCATTTTTAAAATTTAAACCATTCGGGTAGCGAGTATTCAACTTAAAGATATACTCCGCTTCTTTATGCAGTAAGAGCTGTTGTTTGTTGCCACCTCTCATGGTGGCTTGCACCGTTTTAATACCGTAGAATGTGAATGAAGACATATTACCACGATGTTTGTCATGTTTGTGATGTTTGCTACCAGACACACTCTGAATGCAAGACAATTTAAAATGTACATTCACCTACTCCAGTGATTTATTAAACTGTGAGGAGACAAACATTCAGTGGTTTATTTCCCAACATTAGGAGCACATGTACTATATATACATCACATAATAACAATGGGAAATACTTTTGGGTATTTTGCATTATACAATGTAACATTTTTCTCTTTTGGGGGCATGTTTATTAGTGCAGGTAAAATCCTAAAATTAGACAAGCAGAGAGAAGATAAAGTACAGTAATCACAGTGTCTCACCCTATATAATACATTTGGGGAACATTACTAGATATACTAGACCCTTCCTTTTCCTTATACCTTCCTATTGTTGGTTTATTTTACTGTAACACTTGCTGTGATATTTTTGGGATTCAATGGTACATTATAAACCAGAAAGAAAATCAGGAACATTCAGCATAGTACCCCCCCCCCCCCCCCATTATACTTGAGTTACTCAATGTGCTGAATACGTGATAAAGTCCATATGTCCCATGCATAGAAATATATAAGTGTACATATAGGGGTGTACCTGAGGCTGCCTGGTCTTCTTTCTTTTCTTCTTCTTTTTTCCAGATCTTGATTGGTGGCTTCTTCTCTTTCACTGCAGAATCCAGGATGTTCCTCTTCTTGGCTCTCCTCCTCCCCGCCATATCTTCTTCCATGTGGATGTTGATTGGTGGCTTCTTCTTTTCCACTGCAGAATCCACAATGTGTCTCTTCTTGGCCTTCCTCTTGCCAGCCATGACTTCTTTCTTCATCTGTTTGGCCTCTCCATCGTTGGACTTCTCAGAGCTCTTCTTCCTCCTTCGGCCCTTCACTGAAGTCTTCATCTCATCGTCCGATGAGTCCAGAGTGCATCTTGGTTTCTTCTCAGAGGCCAAGGTTTCCCGTCTCCTCTTCCTCCCTTGGCTCTTCAACGAAGTCTTCTCATCGTCCGATGAGTCCAAGATGCGCCCTCCTGTCATCTTCCTCTTCCTCCTCACAACAATCTCCTCGTCCTCCATGTTTGTGCTGTGGCTCGGTCCAGCAGACATCTCTCTCTGTCGTTCCTTAGCAACAGTATCCCAGGTGACATCACACCTGCCCTGGCCGCATGCATGGCATTGGTCATGTGATCAGTATCTGACACCATTCAACTCTATGGGCTATAGTTATATGTATTGCAGTCAGTATAATGGCGGCTTCACTTTGGTTCAAGACTTTTAAAATACTGTTGATTTCTCTTGAGAGACAAAATACAACCTGATTGGTGTAACAGATCTTACCAGGACTGACTCTACTCTGTATGTATGGGTGATAGAAAACCATTGGGGGAGATTTATCAGCTGTCTTATATTCAGAGTCTCTTTATTGGCCATAGTAACCAATCACAGCTCAGCTTTCGTGTACTAACAAGCTCTGATATAATGAAATCTGGGATATGATTGGTTGCTATGGGCAACAAGGAGAAGGAGATTTCCCCCATAGTGTCTATACTATCATGGTTTTTTATTTCCCAAATTCCATTAGCTGTAAGTCTTTGTTGCAGTTTGGATCAGTCTAAAGAAACAGCAGTTTTATGGACAGTACACTTATATTTTAGGTATTCAGACATTCATGATATAATGATAGATATGTTGTTGTTGTTTTTTTTTTTTTTAACTTAAAGGAATTTAATATGTATTTTTCTGTTCGGTATGCTGTAATACTTTTTGCATTGTAGTATGGCCCCATGGATGACGTTATATAGAGTTTGTACTCTGTGGCTGTTTGGACACTGGAAGTAACTGGCACATGGTTTTAGCTATCTAGATGCCACAGTAACCATTGGCTGTGGGATGTAGATGGGTAAATGCTGTACTCCATGTGTAGGTGCCCTCTTCTGTGAGTCCTAAGAGCTGATCTACATTACTGTGGACCCCAACTTTATTCAGGCCCCATCATGACACTTGGCTCCTGCACCTAACACAGACTCTTAGCCCACTTATATAGAACCATAGAAGATTATGAAAGGAAAAAGACTAATGTCCTGAAGTCTCTGGGACTGTTTTGATTATTAATAGACAGTCTAAGCCCTGCAGTTCTATGATTCCCTGCTCTGCTCAAGCGCCGCCGCACAACGCAATGCCAGGCAGGGTCCTGTTCCCACTCTGTACTGTAAATTCATATATACAGTATCAGGGGGAAGACTGGCCATCAAGGTGAGTGGTGATTGCTATTACTGCTCACTGTGCTAGAACCACTAACAGTGCAAATGGTGATACCAATCACCACCCGCTGAACAAAGGTGGCCGCACATCGCAGTCATGTCCCCCCGGATACTGCATATAAGAATATACAGTACACAGGGGACATAAGACCCTGCTCTGTATAACGTTGTGCAGAAGCACTTCAGCAGAGAACAGGATTGGCAATTGCAGGGCTTAGACAGACCTGCAGTTCCCAGCACAAACACTGGTGCAGCAAATGGGCCCATGTCACCCCTCACTACTGCCATTCAATGGAAGCGCAGATGTAATAAAAAAAGATACATATATTTTTAATGACGTTATATTGCGAAATATGTAAAAAAAAAATTAATAAAAAATTTCGGTCTCTGTACCCCTCTGACAGTATTGTGCACTCAAAATACCCAGAGGAAGGTTTGGGTATGGCAGTTGTCTGATTTAATTACTTTCTCTACTTTTCTCCCATCCTTCCCTCTTTATTTTCAGTTTTTTCATATTTCAAAGGAAGTCTCCCTTATATCATTACTCCTATGTCATCTCTATATAACACTACACACATGTGGGACTTTAAGGGAATCAATCAACTCAGTCGGGCTGATTTGGTTCCCTGGAGCACAGTATAAAGCTCCTGTGCAGCTCCCGGCACATACCCGGCTGCAGCAGAAGCTTAATACTGGAGAAAATAAAGTTTCAATCTGCTGCGTCAGGCAGAGAGCGCTGGCAGGTAGAGAGCGGTGACTACACACGGACGGGAAGCCGCCCAAATGACCACCTGTCGTCCTCTGCCTGCCGCGCAGCGGCGGATTAAAACTTCATTTTCTCTGGTATGAAGCTTCAGCTGCCGCCGGTACATGCCACGAGCTGCACAGGAGCTTTAGACTGTGCTCCAGGGAACCAAATCAGCCCAATTGGCCTGATTGGTTCCATTTAAGTCCCACATGTGTGTAGTGTTATGATTGGTTCCCTTTTAATTTCACCATAAGAAGTGTAAGCGCACAAGCAGGGAGAACACAGACAGCGTCTTAGACATAAACTGTGTAGCACAACCACTGAGCTGCAGAAACAGTGGAATCAACTGTATGGTGAGATTGTAACTATACCTAGGTCATAACGGAGGTGCTGGTAGGACGTATTGTAATTGCATGCAGACAGAACAGAACCCAACTAAGCAGTAATGGAGACTCGTCATGTGACCTTTTGGCTACTTTCTGGTTATTTATATAATTGGTGCTATCATATATACTATTTGTTCTGACTATTTGTAGATGCCCTGCAGCAATCCATTGTGAAATAGCGTTGTAATTTTTCTGTCATAGTGTAAGACATTGAAATTTGTTTGTATGACAACCTAGATTGTATATTTCTATATTACCACTTAAATATTTCATTTACAGCCTGGAGGTGTGATAGCTATTTAATATTATTTGTTTATTTTTTTAGCATATTTTTTAAAAGGGTACTCCAGAGACAAAAATCATTTGCTAATCATTTCTATAAAAAAAAAAAACTCAAGCCTTTCAGTACTTATCAGCTGCTGTATGTCCTGCAGGAAGTGGTGTATACTTTTCAGTCTGACACAGTGCTCTCTGCTGCCATCTCTGTCTGAGACAGGAACTGTCCAGAGTAGAAGATGTTTTCTATGGGGATTTGCAACTGCTCTGGACAGTTCCCATAGAAAAGCTCTTCTACTCTGGACAGTTCATGACATGGACAGAGGTGGCAGCAGAGAACACTGTGTCAGACTGGAAAGAATACACCCCTTCCTGCAGGACATACAGTAGCTGACAAGTACTTGAAGACTTGGGCTTTTTTAAACAGAAGTCGTTTACAAACCTTTATATGTTTCTGACACAATTTCTAAGCACCCACGATTTTCTCCTGGACACTCATTTAATATGCTTTGGGTGTAGGGTACTAGTTAGCTGCCTCAGCTGTGATCCCTTTTCTTTAACTATAAACATATATTAATCTGGGGCTTAGTGCTAGCATATAAAACACCTAGCACCAACCCCCTCCTTATTACTTTAGTACCCACTGGGCACAGGGGTGCAGGGAAGGTACGTGTAGGCCAGAATATAATGGGGGAGGAGGTAATACTAAGCCCTGGATGCCCTCTATTAAACAGCTTCACTACTAAAGTAGTAAAAGAAAAGAACTGTAAAATAATTTTATTATAATAATTCCCCCATTCCCCTCCTTGACAATTAAAAAAAAACTCTGATGTAATTGTATGGATACGGGTATCTGAAAAACAAAAACAGAAGAGAATATATTAGTGGGGTGTTCTTCTCTGATGAGCCAGCTGCCATGGCTCCTACATGTGGTGGTGAATTACAGAAGGGAACTCCACTTGCTGAAGATCGTGTCCTCACATGGTGTTTTTTTTTTAGTGTTCATGTTTTGCTGATTTACTACTACAAATCTGGGAGCTGATTCTGTGTAAGTTACAGATATTTTGTGTATGAATGTGGAAAATCCTCAGCACACTGCCCTGTAAATATACCCTATGGGGGACATTTATTAAGTCCAGTGTTTTCTGCGCCGGACTTAAAAATGTCCTCGAAGCTCCGACAGTACGGAGATTTATGTATAGGGACACTGCCTGTACATACATCCCGTGCGCATCAGTGTGCGCGCCAGGAAACCTATGTCAGCTCAGAGCTGGAGTAGGTTTCCTGACTATTTTCTCGCCAAAAAAATTATAAATTGAGCGGACTCTGAGTAGGTGCCCCCGTTCCGCCCCCTTCAAAACCCCACCCCGTCCCTATGGTGTACTGGGCGGAAAATGGCCAGATGCGAATATTTATTTGCAAAACGGCCATTTACAAATGAATTTATTCACATCTGGCCATTTTCCATGATAAATGTCCCCCTTTGAGAGTACTCCTGTTCGGTGCTGCCATATAAAATGTATATATGCCTCCAAGAGACATACCACCCTCAGATCCCCAAATGTAATACAGACATCAGACAGACTCCTGAAATATACTCATTACTTTTGGTGGTACGTACTGTATATATTATATTACAGACCTCCATAATGTAATACAAACCCGAGCCCCCTAATGCCCCATAATGCCACAAGCCCCGTAATGTAATAAAAAATAATAAATAAATGTACTTACTATGTGACCAATGGAGCAGTCGCCTGCAAGTTGAAGGGGTTATCCAGCGCTACAAAAACACGGCCACTTTTCCCCCTCTCTTGTCTCCAGTCGAGGTGTGGTTTGCAATTAAGCTCCATTTACTTCAATGGAACTAAATTTGAAACCCACCCAATCTGGAGACAACAGTAGGGGGAAAAGTGGCCGTGTTTTTGTAGCGCTGGATAACCCTTTTAATAGTGAATTTACTACCCATTGAAAGCAATGAGTAGCAAATCCGCAGCATGAAATCCATAGCAAACTCCCTCCATGTGACACTCTGAGGAATTAAACTGTGGGGAGGTGAGGGATCCTGCTGCCTGATCATGGGCACAATGACCACACCCCAGCAAACATCCCAGAAATCTGCTTGAGCTAAACTTTTATGGACCAATACGCTAAGCAGGACAATAGGACAATCAAAACATGTCAGACCTATTTGGATGGAGGTTGTAATTGTAACTATTCATACACATTCTTAGGCCACATTCACATGTTTCGTGTTCTGCATGGAACACGGACGTAGAATGCATGTAACGGACTTCTCCCCCGCCCGGGCAGCATCTGTAATTAGATGCTGGGAGCGGGGGAACTGTATGCATATGCACCGCTCTGTAATGACAGCGCCGCACGGCTGATTCATTACAGAGCGGTGCATATGAATATAGTTCCCCCGCTCCCAGCATCTTATCACAGACGCTGCCCACGCGGGGGAGAAGTCCGTTACATACATTCCACGGCCATGTTCCGTGCAGAACACGGAACGTGTGAATGCGGCCTTAATGGTGGAAATCCTTTCCTGCACTAGACATGGAGAGGTGAAATTTTAAATGGATAAAACGCTATAGATTTGCTGTGTCAGAGCCTTAGACCTAACCGTGGATGAGGTGAATAGGACCTATTTCGGCGCTGAACGGCTCTTGATAACAGTAGATAAAAGTATCAGTTATTTATTGTAGATAACAGTAACCCATCCGAGGCTGTGACACGAATATACCCATCTGAAGTCTTGGATCCTGTGCATCAAGATCTTAGACTGAACTTCTGGACCGGCTGCTGCGGCCCCTCTCTCTATCTTCACTGATAGCGCTGCACCCTCCGTACAACACTTAAAGGTGAGCATACCCATTTGTGCTCCCCTTGTCATTACTGTTTTTATGGTATCACCCTATGGCGCCTTTCATCTCTTTTAGATTATTTTATCTATCATGTTCCATGCAGAACACAGAAGGTGTGAATGTGGCCTTAGGGCCCTATTACACGGAGCTATAATCGGATCTAGCAGATCGGCGCTCGTTTACAGTATTGATCAGGTTGCCACCGGCCCATGTAGTACCACCTTTAGACTACCAGGGTGGTCACGGCTCACCATATGTTACCCACCCAAAAGAACTTTTTAACTCTCTATCTTTATTAATGCTGATATTAAAAGCTCAGCCCAAAATAATTAATAGAAAAGTGTAATAAAGGTCTCCTGGCTAGTGGTACTGTACTAGATTAAGGCTAGTGACTGGTGTATCTGCAATATACATCAGTATGGAGGACCCATAGTTGTAGGGTTAAAAAATACTGTCCCCTCTGGATGTTTTTCCAGGTCCTATGTCCTAGGTCCTATTACTTCTATAGTAGCAGTAAAAAAAAACATACAGCACCAATAGCAGCTCTCATATATGCAACCAATCAAATATTGTAAGCCATTCTAAAAGGATGTATTCTTATCCATCATGAGAATGTGATGTCAGCTAATCTCACCAGCCCTGTGAAGGGAGGGTTTAAGGACATATACTCACTCGGAGCAGTGCGCAACAGTTAGAATCCTTCTGCTGACACCTACAATGGAGAAACTCTGTGACTAGAGATGAGTGAACTTACAGTAAGTTGGGCGTAAATGAACCTGATGTCTCGGCCATTGAAAAAGATGGATACAGTCCAT
This sequence comes from Dendropsophus ebraccatus, assembly GCF_027789765.1. Lineage (NCBI taxonomy): Eukaryota > Metazoa > Chordata > Amphibia > Anura > Hylidae > Dendropsophus > Dendropsophus ebraccatus. The sequence continues at coordinate 22,564,346 of NC_091467.1, forward strand.
GACCTATGACTGTCATCCTTGCCATTTCCAGGCTGCAGACTAAAGCAATCAGTGGCCTCTACCATTCAAAAAGGGCATAATGGTCACATGACCTTGCATATCAGAGACTCCGTACTATTTTTATAGCATATTCCACAATTAATTCATAAAACAGGATTCACAAGAGGGTACCCGGATTTGAACCAGGGACCTCTCGATCTGCAGTCAAATACCCCCTGTGTATTCTCAAAACAATAAACCTTGTTACTTCAAGGGGAGTGTAGCATTACATGTGAGGGACCATATAATGCATAGTTGTTTCAAGATCTATAAAGTAGCTGCAAATGAAATATTTATGTAGTAACATAGAAATATACAGTCTTTTTAAGTTGTCATAAAAAACACAGTTTAATGTCTTACTAGGGCTGGGCGATTAATCGAATTAATTCGATTAATCATCCAGAACGTTGAAATTGATTTGATTTTTTGTGAAATCATTTCGGGCTGCGGTGGTGGAGAGGAGCTGAGAGGAAGGGGGGGTTGCGGTGCGGGCCAGCGGGAGAGCCGTAGAGGGGCGGTGTGGGTGAGCGGGGAGAAGATGCTGGGTGGCCAGGCTGAAGAGGGGCGATGTGGTGTTGGCGGCCTCCAGCCACTGACAGTGCCGCCGCTGACCTGCCCCCGCCCCCTCCACTGAGCGTCCCACTCCCCTCCCGGCCAGACGTGGAGGTCCCGGGTCTATGGAGGAGGAGGCAGCAGGGACTACAGTAGGTGGTGATCGCGGCGCTGCACGTCCTGGAGCTATACAGCGGGATCGGGGGCTCAGTGCAGACCCCCGTTCCCGCTGTATAGCTCTGTGACCCGCAGCGACGCGATCACCACTTCCACAGACCCGGGACCTCCATATCTGGCCGGGAGGGGAGCGTGTGTGCGGAGGTGAGAGGAGGAGGAGATGTATGTGCCCTCCTGCTCCAATCACCTCCAGCTGCACCAGTCACCCCCCAGTCCCTTAATCCCCTCATTGTTCCCTCAGTGTCCCCCCAGTCCCCTCAGTCCCCCCCCAGTCCCCCAATCCCCCGTGTCCCCCCAATCCCCTCAGTGTCCCCCCAATCCCCTCAGTGTCCCCCCAGTCCCCTCAGTGTCCCCCCCAGTCCCCCAATCCCCTCAGTGTCCCCCCAGTCCCCTCAGTGTCCCCCAGTCCCCTCAGTGTCCCCCAGTCCCCTTAGTGTCCCCCCAGTCCCCTCAGTGTCCCCCCAGTCCCCCCAATCTCCTCAGTGTCCCCCCAGTCCCTTCAGTGTCCCCCAGTCCCCTCAATGTCCCCCAGTCCCCTCAGTGTCCCCCCCAGTCCCCTCAGTGTCCCCCCAGTCCCCTCAGTGTCCCCCCTTAGTCCCCTCAGTGTCCTCCCAGTCCCCTCAGTGTCCCCCAAGTCCCCTCAGTGTCTCCCCAGTCCCCCAATCCCCTCAGTGTCCCCCCAGTCCCCTCAGTGTCCCCCCCAGTCCCCTCAGTGTCCCCCCAGTCCCCTCAGTGTCTCCCCGTCCCCTCAGTGTCCCCAATCCCCTCAGTGTCCCCCCCAGTCCCCTCAGTGTCCCCCCCCAGTCCCCCAGTCCCCTCAGTGTCCCCCCCAGTCCCCTCAGTGTCCCCCCAGTCCCCTCAGTGTCCCCCCCGTCCCCTCAGTGTCCCCAATCCCCTCAGTTTTCCCCTAGTCCCCTCAGTGTCCCCCCCCAGTCCCCTCAGTGTCCCCCCCCCAGTCCCCCAATCCCCTCAGTGTCCCCCCAGTCCCCCAACCCCCTCAGTGTCCCCCTCAGTTTCCCCCCAGTCCCCTCAGTGTCCCCCCCAGTCCCCTCAGTGTCCCCCAAAGTCCACTCAGTGCCCCCCCAGTCCCCTCAGTGTTCCCCCAGTCCCCTCAGTGTCCCCCCAGTCCCCTCAGTGTCCTCCCAGTCCCCTCAGTGTCCCCCCAGTGTCTTCCCAGTGTCCCCTCAGTGTCCCCCCAGTGTCCCCTCAGTGTCCCCCCAGTGTCACCTCAGTCCCCCCTCAGTTTTACCCCAGTCCCCTTCAGTGTCCCCCCAATCCCCTCAGTGTCCCCTCCCAGTCCCCCCAGTCTCCCCTCAGTGTCCCCCCAGTCCCCTTCAGTGTCCCTCAGTGTCACCCCAGTCCCATTCAGTGTCCCCCAGTGTCACCCCAGTCCCCTTCAGTGTCCACCAGTGTCACCGCAGTCCCCTTCAGTGTCCCCCAGTGTCCCCCCAGTCCCCTTCAGTGTCCCCCAGTGTCCCCCCAGTCCCCTTCAGTGTCCCCCAGTGTCCCCCCAGTCCCCTTCAGTGTCCCCCAGTGTCCCCCCAGTCCCCTTCAGTGTCCCCCAGTGTCCCCCCAGTCCCCTTCAGTGTCCCCCAGTGCCAGACGTGGAGGTCCCGGGTCTGTGGAGGAGGAGGCCGCAGGGACTACAGTAGGTGGTGATCGCGGCGCTGCACGTCCTGGAGCTATACAGCGGGATCGGGGGCTCAGTGCAGACCCCCGTTCCCGCTGTATAGCTCGGTGACCCGCAGCGACGCGATCACCACTTCCACAGACCCGGGACCTCCATATCTGGCCGGGAGGGGAGCGTGTGTGCGGAGGTGAGAGGAGGAGGAGATGTATGTGCCCTCCTGCTCCAATCACCTCCAGCTGCACCAGTCACCCCCCAGTCCCTTAATCCCCTCATTGTTCCCTCAGTGTCCCCCCAGTCCCCTCAGTTTCCCCCCAGTCCCCCAATCCCCGTGTCCCCCCAATCCCCTCAGTGTCCCCCCAGTCCCCTCAGTGTCCCCCCCAGTCCCCTCAGTCCCCCCCCAGTCCCCCTATCCCCTCAGTGTCCCCCAGTCCCCTTAGTGTCCCCCCAGTCCCCTCAGTGTCCCCCCAGTCCCCCAATCTCCTCAGTGTCCCCCCAGTCCCTTCAGTGTCCCCCAGTCCCCTCAATGTCCCCCAGTCCCCTCAGTGTCCCCCCCAGTCCCCTCAGTGTTTCCCCAGTCCCCTCAGTGTCCCCCCCAGTCCCCTCAGTGTCCTCCCAGTCCCCTCAGTGTCCCCCAGTACCCTCAGTGTCCCCCCAGTCCCCCCAATCCCCTCAGTGTCCCCCCCAGTCCCCTCAGTGTCCCCCCAGTGTCCCCTCAGTGTCCCCCCAGTGTCACCTCAGTCCCCCCCTCAGTTTTACCCCAGTCCCCTTCAGTGTCCCCCCAATCCCCTCAGTGTCCCCTCACAGTCCCCCCAGTCTTCCCTCAGTGTCCCCCCCAGTCCCCTTCAGTGTCCCCCCAGTCCCATTCAGTGTCCCCCAGTGTCACCCCAGTCCCCTTCAGTGTCCCCCAGTGTCACCGCAGTCCCCTTCAGTGTCCCCCAGTGTCACCCCAGTCCCCTTCAGTGTCCCCTAGTGTCCCCTCAGTCCCCTTCAGTGTCCCCAGTGTCCCCCCAGTCCCCTTCAGTGTCCCCCAGTGTCACCCCAGTCCCCTTCAGTGTCCCCTAGTGTCCCCTCAGTCCCCTTCAGTGTCCCCCAGTGTCCCCCCAGTCCCCTTCAGTGTCCCCCAGTGTCACCCCAGTCCCCTTTAGTGTCCCCCAGTGTCACCCCAGTCCCCTTTAGTTTTACCCCATTCCCCCTCAGTCTCCCCAGTCACCCCTCATCTATACCTGTACTACTACACCCCTTATCCACTATACCTCCACTACTACACCCTACGTAGATGGAGGCACAAACATGATTTCCTATACTATATGGGGCCTCTGTTACACTGGAAAGCAATACAGTTGTTGTCTGAAATATCATTAACCCCTTAACGACATCGGGCGTAAGTATACGCCGCCGCAGGGTGGGCTTTAACGCAAACGGGCGTATACTTACGCCCGATGTTTCCCCGATCGATGTGTGTTCACACACAGCGGTCGGGGAAGATGGCCTGCTATAATGTATAGCAGGCCATCTCTGCTCGTCGGCACGGGGGGTTATTAACCCCTCCTGTGCCGAGGATCGCTGCTATATGCTGATCAATACCAGATCAGCATATAGCAGCTAAATTCAGCTTTCCAGGTCATCGGTGACCCGGTGACCCGGAAAGCAATGGCGATTGGTTGCTGTCCGAGATAGCACCAATCGCCATAAGTGTCCCCACCAAAGATGGCTCCGATGCCACCCCCACGATCGCCGTGATAGGCCGGTCAGTACCGGCCAGCCCATCACGGCGATCATACTGTAAAAACACAGTTTTGCCGGGTTCTGCACACCTCAGCTAGGTAGCTGAGGGGTGCAGAACAGGTCTATGTGGTGCAGGTGTACCATACTCACCTGATCTGGGCGTCCGGAGCGAAGATCTGCGGTCCGCGCCGTCCTCGCATCTTCTTCGCTTCACTTCTGGGTTCGGTTGTCCAGCGTCGGAAATCTTCGGAAACGCTCGGGTTCGGCGGGGTCTCGGCAATCTCCGGCAGCGTCGCTCTACTGCCCCCTAGCGGCTGATCAGTGAATATCATTCACTGATCAGTTGCTTTGGGTTAAAAAGATTTTATTTATTTTTTTCCAAATTTTTTTTTTTAATTTTTTCGCGCCCTAACGCTGCTTAGTGCTGATCAGCATCGCTCATAAGTGCGCCGCTGATCAGCAACTCCTCCATTTTGGCGTAGGGGCGTTTTTCCCCCCTCATATCCTACCGCCACTGTCTGCTGATAAGTGCCGCACATAAGTGCGGCATTTATCAGCAGCTCCTTTCTTGGCGTAGGGATATTATTTCTTACTGTCAAAAAATACGTAAAAAACACTACATTACACCACACTACATGGAATAAAGTTTTACACTACACCACTACACATTTACATACCCCATATACCAATCCCCGTATAAAGATGGCCCCCAGGGTGTTTTCGGCATCAGAGGCATACGCTATTATTGCCTTAGACACCGAAACAGCCAGTGAGGATGAATGGGGGGATCCTTCGTTCCTCCATTCATCCTCACCGTCCTTATCATCCAGTGACGTGTCTGGGGGTAGCGTAGCGTCTTTTCCGCCAGTACCGTCCCAATAAGAGATCACGGTATGGCGTGAAATTCTACTAACTCTGTGAGCGTACCTCAGGGTGCACTTACAGATCCAGGTACGTGCACACTGCGGAATGGCGAAGGATAACCCTTTGTGCATTCCGCAGCTGGCACTCACCGGCGGACTGATGGAGGCGCGCGTCTCTGCCCGTGTCATAGATTCCATTCTATGCACTGGCGGATTCCGTTGTCCGTCCAAAGAATGAACACGTTCATTCTTTGGACAGAGGGCGGAATCCGCCTGTGCATAGAATGGAGTGTGACACGAGAGGAGACGCGCGCCTCCATCAGTCCGCCAGCGGGTGCCAGCTGCGGAATGCACAAAGCGTTATCATTCCGCATTGTGCAGGTACCATTACAGTGTATGAAGGAAGGGACACCCGAATCCTGCCCCCAGATGCCCCCCCCCCCCATCCTCGGAGTTAGTGGGGAGATCGTTTGGGAACTGATCTTCCCACTGCTGGATAAAGGTTACCACCTGTTTGGGGATAACTTTTATACCAGCACCCTCTCTTCTGGTCCCTCGCTGCCCGAGCTGCTGTAGCTTGCGGCACGATCCGAAAATATCAGAGGCAGTAATAAAGCCCTCATATTTAGCAGCCATGGAGCGGACCCAGCGCTTCTGGATATGAAGGACCCTGTATCGCACCAGGGCAACATTTTCCAGGTGACGTCCCCCCACACTGGAAAACATGAGACCCCAGAAGAAGTGCAGAGTGTGGGGTAACAGGGGGATCAGGAAGGACACCATTTTCCAGTGTGACACCTGTCCTGATCACCCTGGCCTCTGCATACAGCATCGCTTTAAAGACGTACCACACGTCATTGGAGATCTACATTTTCTAAATTCTGTCCCTTATTCCTATTTCAGGGGTCACGTTGATCCAGGGATTATTCTGATCGCCATTATGGAGTCGGGAAGGAATTTTTCCCCTGTGATGAGGCTTCTGTCGTCTGCCTCACGAGGGTTTTTTTTTTGCCTTCCTCTGGATCAACACAGGTTGAATTTGATGGACACCTGTCATTTTCAACCTTATAAACTAATAACTGGCCTAATACCCCCAAATAAATTAGAATTGTCCCTTTTCCCCAGCTAAATAGGTATGGCCGCCATTCCCATTAGAGGATGCCATGATGCAATTACAAAGCCTCTGTGCGGCCAGGACAGTAGAAACCCCCCACAGGTGACCCCATTCTGGAAACTACACCCCATAAGGAATCTAACGAGGGGGGCAGTGGGGATATGGCCCCCTGGTGACGGGCACATTTGTGGTGTGAAAATGAAAAAATTTAATTTTTTATTTTCACGGTACATGTTCCACATATGTGCCCGTCACCAGTGGGGTCCATATGCTCACTGTACCCCCTTGTTGGATTCCTTATGGGGTGTAGTTTCCATAATGGGGTCACTTGTGGGGGGTTTCTACTGTCCTGGCAGCACAGGAGCTTTTAAATTGCGACATGGCCTCCATCCTCCATTCCAGCCTCTAAATGGCGCTCTGTCCCTTTGGTGGCTTGCCCTGTGCCCATATGGCACATTATGTCCACATGTGGGGTATTTTCGTACTCAGGGGAAATTACCCTACACGTTTTGTACACCCGCCCTGCATTCCCTCATATAGAATAGCCCCCACTGTGCATCCCCTCTTATAGAATAGCCCCCCTGTGCATCCCCCATATAGAATAGCCCCCCCTGTGCATCCCCCATATAGAATAGCCCCCTGTGCATCCTCCCATATAGACTAGCCCCCCGTGCATCCCCCCCATATAGACTAGCCCCCCTGCATTCCCCCATATAGAATAGCCCCCCTGTGCATCCCCCCATATATAATAGTCCCCTGTGCATCCTCCCATATAGAATAGCCCCCCTGTGCATCCCCATATAGAATAGCCCCCCCTGTGCATCCCCCCATATAGACTACCCCCTGCATCCCCCCATATAGAATAGCCCCCCTTGCATCCCCCCATAGAATAGCCCCCCTGCATCTCTATATAGATAAACCCACCTCTGCATCCCCCATATAGACTAGCCTCCCCTGCATCCCCCCATATAGAATAGCCCCCTGTGCATCCCCTCATATAGAATAGCCCCCCTGTGCATCCCCCCATATAAAATAGCCCCCTCGTGCATCGCCCATATAGAATAGCCCCCACTGCATCCCACAATATAGAATAGCCCCCTGTGCATCCCCCCAGTCGAAAGCCCCCCTGCATCCCCCAATATAGAATGGCCCCCCATGCATCTCCCTATATGAAAGCCCCCCTACATCCCCTATATAGAATCGCGCCCCCCTGTGCAGCCCCATATAGAATAGCCCCCCCTGTGCATCCCCCATGTAGAATAGCCCCCCTGTGCATCCCCCCATATAGAATAGCCCCTCCTTTGCATCCCCCATATAGAAATAGCCCCCCTGCATCCCCCTATATAGAATAGCCCCCCTGCACCCCCCTATATAGAATAGCCGCCCTGCATCCTCCCATATAGACTAGCCCCCCTGCATCCCCTCTTATAGTCTATCCCCCCCTGTGCATCCCCCCATATAGACTAGCCCCCCTGCATCCCCCCATATAGAATACCCCCCTGTGCATCCCCCATATAGAATAGCCCCCCTGTGCATCCCCCATATAGACTACCCCCCTACATCCCCCCATATAGAATAGCCCCCCTGCATCTCTTATATAAATAACCCCCCTGTGCATCCCCCATATAGACTAGCCTCCCCTGCATCCCCCCATATATAATAGCCCCTGTGCATCCCCCCATATAGATAGCCCCCTCGTGCATCCCCCATATAGAATAGCCCCCACTGCATCCCCAATATAGAATAGCCCCCTGTGCATCCCCCCATGTATAGAATAGCCCCCCTGCATCCCCCAATATAGAATAGCCCCCCATACACCCCCTATATAGAATAGCCCCCCTACATCCCCTATATAGAATAAGTCCCTGCCCCCTGTGCATACCCCCATATAGAATAGCCCCCCTGTGCATCCCCCCATGTAGAATAGCCCCCCCCCGTGCATCCCCCCAATATACAATAAGCCCCCTGTGCATCCCCCCATATAAATAGCCCCCTGTGCATACCACATATATAGAATAGCCTCCACCTGCATCCCCCCATATAGAATCGCCTCCCCCACACCTGCTCCCTGCTGCAGGGCGGCGGTGCTTCTTCTCACAGATCCTCAGCGTGCTTCTTCTCACAGTGACGTTAGCCGCTGAGGGCCTAGTGGAGGTTCCTGCAGAAGTGCCTGCAAGCAGCATGTCTGCGGCTCGGGCCGGCCCTGAACCTTCCAGCTACGGAAGACCGGCACAGGGGCACTTGCCCCCCCTGCCCTAGCCTGCCCCTGCTCCTGCTCCGGCCACAAGAGTGACTGGCAGGGCGGGGGGCCAATGGCTTCCTGGCTCTGTCAGTCAAGAGCCGGGCCGCTGCAAACTGTGAGTGTTAATCTTGAACGCTCACAGTTAAAGGGGTAGTGCGGTCTCGGTAAAGAATTTCACAGAATAACACACAGTACAAAGTTATACAACTTTGTAATGATGTATGTCTGTGAAATCGCCCCCATTCCCATGTCCCACCACCCCCGCCCGTGTACCCGGAAGAGGTGTGTGCATATACATACCTGATACGTGTCGAGGGCCGTCCACCATGTGTGTGCCAAACGTCATCTTCGGAAGGACGGCGAATCACTGCCGCCGTCCCCCAGCCGCGTCACAAATTGTGCTCAGCCGCGAATGGCTGGCATAGTTTTGCTCAGCCAATCGCGGCCTGAGCACGGATGGACGCTGCAGAGATGCGGCCGGCATTAGGAAACAGACGGAGCTGTTCGCCGGCCGGCCGAAGAAGACGTTTACTGACGAAGATCCGAGACGGGTGTCGGCACGTGACAGGTTAAGCGTATAGCGACCACACTTCCGGGTACACGGTGGGGGGTGGTGGTGGGACATGGGGAAAGGGCCATCACAGACATAACATACATTCCAAAGTTGTTATAACTTGTAATGTGTGTCTATTCGTGAATAATTCTTTACCGCCCGCACTAACCCCTTTAAAGGGAGGGCACCGGCCCCTCTGCAGAGGCTGAATGAATAGCGCAGCAGCTGGCTGGCTATTCTTGCAGCACTAGTGAGGGCCGGTGGACATGGGGGCCAGGACCCGCAGCCCCCGAGTGGTAATACTGGCAAACCAGCGGCATTTGCCTTGTTTGCCAGATTACCCATCTGGCCTGAGAATGTCCCCTGCACTGCCACAACATAAAAAACAAAACCTTACACCGCCCAATCCAAGCTTGAAGCGGGTCTTCCTGTCTCCGGCCGTGAGCAGCCCGGAAAGGATCCCAAGCAGGTGCCATGACGTCACATCCACGCGCTTGCTGGAGAGCTCCCTTTCTGAACATCTTCAGTAACTGCGGAGGTCGGGGCAGGCGGGAGCTCACTGAAACAGCAAAGAGCAAAGAGCGGCCAGGAGCTGAGACCAGGGGGGGGGGGACTGACCAGTGCAATGGTGGTGTGGTGGGGGGGCGGAATGAGGGGTCGGATCGGGAGTTTGTCAGGTTAGCTGAGACTGGCGGAGGGGAGGGGGCGGGGCGGTGTTGCAATCGGGAACTGAGT